>NW_017257208.1:586384-630532 GCF_001594055.1 Mycetomoellerius zeteki
TATATATATATATATATAAGATATGGAATATATTAGAAAAAAATTATATATATTACCTTCATATATTTTATCTTTATATTGTATATTATGTGTACATATAATACATATATCCATATTCAAAAAGCGCGTTCGGACTATATTGATCTATATATCTGATTGATAATTTTCATAAGTCCAATATTTTAACATTAAAATAAAAAATGATTTAATACTCACAAATACAATGTGCAGTAGAGTATATATATTACATAAACGTTAATTGAATTGCTCCATCGCGTCATTGCTTGATGCTTGCTCCTCCTCCTCCTCTCAGAATTTTTTATCATACATATCTATAATACATAAAAACATGATTAATTACGATTTCGCGGTATATCACACTGTATTTCCGATAGTCACATATTATCATTTTGAGACAGAATAACGCAAACGATTGCCACAAACTACATTACGTCTTGCCTTCATGTCTCATGAATTAACGGAAGAAATAAATATCAAACGAACGAAAGTAATGAAAGGAGAAAAGAGAGAGAGAGAGAGAGAGAGATTTTAAGAAATCATGCGCTTATTAATCCAACTTGAACTGTGAAAGGTACACGTCCGCGTCACCTCGATATGATCATGCTAATATAGAATTGTTCGCAGAGAATGTTCGCATTTAGTATTTCGTAATTGTTGCAATACGCAGAGCGCTATTACCTACCGTCCGAGCGGTCCGAATGTCGCCGTGCGAATCATGGCGCGGCGACCTTGGAGCAATAGTGCGCGCCGTGCACGGCACAAACAACCGCCAAGGTCACATACCTTTGCCATTTCCCTTCAAAAACACGTAACGCATACCGAATATTGTATTCTCTATGACGATCGATAATTCACGATTCCAATACCGTATCTCTCCGATAATTCCTTTGAAGGAGTACGTGGTACGTGCGCGGAGTAGTTGACGCCATTATACGCGCGCGAATCGTTTACCGTGAAGTTAGCTGCTCTCGCGAGGAATGATCGTAACCGGCAGCGCCCAACGTTTTCTCGTTTGAATGTCGGCGCGCGGACATAAAATATCGAAGTCGTATAGCAGTTATCGTCGCTATAAAATATTTAAAACTTTTTAATGCATTTAGTTGAAATATTCTGTTCTTTCCATTTCATTAATTTCGGCAAACCATGTTATTATAAATTAAGTATCTATTCCATAACTTAGTGACTGTAATGATATATTGTTACGTTGTATTTGCGCAGTTTTTTTACCATGTACAAAACTTACGCATTGATAATGTAACAATATCGTTAGTCATTAAAAGTTACAGAATTGTAGGCTCCCTAAGTCTTACGTTTACATGAAGAGTAAAATTTATATAATTTAGTTGGAAATGTAAATTAATTTTTATCTTATATCAAGTTTTTATAAAATTACATAATTTTAATAAAGAAAATGTAATTTAATTTCTGCAAAAAGTGTAATGATCTTTTCAATTATTAAAGTCACACAATTTTACTCATCTCGTAACGTAAAAGTTTAAAAGACAGAAATAATAATAATATAAATAGTACGTGTTTAATTTTCCAATCCCAAGAAAAGATAAAGATAGATTTAGATTCTGAGATTTGTAATGTTACTAATTTTTTATTTAAAATTTTAAGTGGAGCAATTAAAATTTTTCACTAAAACAATTTTATTAAAATTTGCTATTAATAAATCAATCTATCAGAATGAACTGAATGTTTTAATATGTATAACATATAGAAGAATGATAGACAAAGTCGCTGAATTGAATATTGAAAATTTATATAACTGAATTGTAAATATTAATAATAGTTAATAAATGTATAATTGCGTAAATGCATTTACAAGCACAATTCGTGAGCTCTGTTTTCATCATTTTTAATTTAAAAACTTTTTTCGATATATTTTGTGTTAAAATTTTCGATACACTAATTTCCAAAATGTATACGTTATTTTAAAATATTTTACAATAACATATGGAACATCTCGCATATACATATATTCTCTTCTTGCGTAGCATCAAAACTAAATGGAATATTAAATTTAATGGACAAATCGATAACTCTTGAACCGTGTTTCCGTATGATTACCTAAGCGTGTAGCAAGCCTCGTAACTGAGGGTGCTTAAAATATGGCACTTGCCAAGCCTTTTTACATACAATTGGCATTTATTACCGGTCATCATAAATAACAGCAGCACCTGATGGCGGCGTGTTAGCGTGAGAGAAAAAGAGAAAGCCTCTTACCATTACGTTTATTACCGCAATTATCGTTATCTGCTCATTACTACAGGAAGCGACCGAGGGGGTGGTTTATAAAACAGCGATCGCACATGCACGTAGTTCCATAAAGTACCGGCCGTCATGGCGATAAATCAGAATTTATACTGAGCACGAATACCTCACATGCACTTCCTCCTTCTGTTGAATGTTAAAGCGAGCGTTACTTTTCCTAATTTTCGACGAAAAAAAAAATACTATTATACCCAAAAAAGAAATTTGCTCTCTAATTGTTCAAATTTATTTTGTTATTTAAGTATTTTTATTGATATACAAGTAACTGATATGTTTGTTTCTCGATACAATTATATTAATTGCATAAATTTATATTAATATTTTTATCTATGTGTAAATATTATGGAAATTAAACCATTAAAAGTGACGTAATTGTAATTTCATTACGTCATTTGTATATTATTTATTAATTTGTATAGTTTGAAGTTCTAATTCGGTATTCGGTGATGAAGTCAGACAATGTGTACTGCTGTATGTCTATCAATCCTTTAATTGCGACAAATAGGAACTAACAAGCTTTGCAGTTGTACGTGCTGCGTATGCGAAACAATGGCAATTTCTATAGAACAAACATACTGGGCTACAGTTATTGTTCATCGTTCAATTAGTCTTCAACATACTGGGAGAGAAATTTGATGATCATATTCTCTACAATCCTTGACTTTGCCAATAACTATCATTATTTTTCCCTTTTTCGGTTAAGATTTTAGATGAATAATTTTAACGATCTCTATTTGGGTATTTATTAATTTCGTACACTCGTCAAGTCTGCCATTGTTTACGGTGCAAGTTTATATTATCAAGATTGTGAGAACAGTTGCACGTGGTGGTTAGTGGCTAATTCCAACTTAATACCCTAGAAATGATGCGACATTGACAACGAATTAAATGGAATTAGCGAGTAAATTACATATCGATTCCCTGCAACCCTTTACGATATATGCTATATACGATATATACTATATAACCAACAAATGCAATACATGTGTTAAAAATTTAAAAAGATTAGTGCAATAGGTTTGATTGTATAATTCTTTTAAAGCTGATATTCATGTAAAGCAATAAAATATTTTAAATCATAAATGGATACGATATGTACGGAATATTAATTTTTCATTTTGATTATAGACTTCAGCCAGTATCAAATTATTTAAAATTTCGTTTTGTAATGTTTATGTATTTGTTCTTATAAAAGTTTAATGCAATAATAAAAGAAACGTTATGTATAAATTACATATTAAGATATATCTTAACATAATAAAATAATCTAACATTTTAACTTTGCATTTTTAATTTATACATTTATAAAAATAAATATACACATGCAGAAAAATATCATTCTATTGTTAAGAAAAATAATTACTCAATTTACTTTTTTCCTTTTAAGTAACGGTTATCTTTAATAAAGAATATCTTTGAAAATAATCTTAAATATACTTAATTTTAACTTTTTAAAATTTATTTATTACAATATTTTAGAAAAACTTATTATGTACTCAAAACAAGAATTTTTCTTTTGAAGAATATTACCTATAAATTTGATCAAAAAAGTGACTTTATATAACAAGCAAATCAAATTTGTACGTTTTAACTTCATAATTTTGATTAAAGTATTAGAGCTACTAGGATTCAGAATATATATTTTCAATTTTGATGCTTGGACTTATGATAGATTTGCAGACATATAAAGTTTTGAAATACTTGAAACAATTATTACTTGCGTATAGTATGTATTTTTCTGTGTGTAAGTATGATTAATAATACGCAGATATGCCGAAGAAGTAAATATTTTCACTACTCCGACATCAACTATACGTATAATGTACATGGCTCGCAACGGAACGAGGAGAACGGAATGGCGTGGCTCGAACGCGACAAACGAAGGAGAGCGGAATCTGGGTACAAGAAGGGAGTAGACTCCAATTACGACGTTTAGGGGTGGCAGGAACGAAGGGGCATCCGTGAAGCCCCAGCTTCGGGGGCCCGAGGCTGTTCCCGATTTTCAGATAGAAAGGGAGCGACAGTCGGCAGGCAGCAGCCGCCTTGCTCGATCTCGGTAGCCGAGTCGAGCTCGTTAGATTTTCCCTGTTCCCTTATATCCACGTTATCCGCGTATCAGCACGATCCGCTCCTTTTTTCGCGACTGGCATTGTCTGCCGTTTTGCATCCTGCTAATATAACGTGAATCTCACTACGCTGTCGTGTCTCCGGGAAGACACGTACCTTCATTTTTATCTGCCTCCGAGTCATGTCGATATGCATGTACGCTGCCCGATGTCATTTATTTATATATTCGGATTTCATAAATAAAGACTGCACGGAGAGAACGGTTTTGCTGAATTATCTGAAAATTTAACTAAATATACAGATCTAAAAATAATTTTGTTGGACCATCAAAATAATTATGTACATACAATGGTCGAACTACTAGAATATAAAAAATGTCTTGCAGGATTGTCATCATACATACTTTGATGGTCCAACAAAATTATTTTTAGGTTTGTATCTATCTAGCTGAATTTTTAGATATTGCAACAAAATCGTACCTTCTTGTGAGAATAGAAGACTGCCATGATTACTAAGGATTGACTGCAAAGTTGCTGTAATGTAATGATCAATTATTAAACGAATTGTAATTATTGTACGCGTGTATTTATAAAAATTAGTAGAGCTAGAATTTTTGAGAGTAAGCAGAATAATGTGAATAGATTATTTTTATAATAGATTATTTTTATGAAAATTCTTGGATATCATTTGGCAACTTGTAAAAATAATAAATCCTATCATCCCGAAATGAAAACTCGATTGATATCTATACAATTTTCAACATGCGCAAGTTTCATCTCGTATGCTTATATTTTCAGTTTCCAGTTGTTTGAACGAATAAAGAGAAAAATCAAAGAACGGAGAACGGTAGATTTTCCATCGGTTTGGTAAAAAAAATCGATAGAGCTAGCAATAGCAGATATTATTTCATGCTTCATCCACTATCCGGTGTTTTGCATGTAAAACGAAAAGCGCGGAAGCGCGTCGTCGTTCATATACGATCGTTCAATCTTTGCCATTATTTTGCATATGGGCTGCGTTATCGATACTTGCAGGTCCTCTCGATATTACGCTATGTCTACCTGGCGCAGCGACCCGCTGTGTCCGTACATCTCGTCTCATTCCACCGTCTGAATAAAGACGAGATGATCGACATCTGGCTGGGGATCGCGTTACAAGATCTCGGCGATGCGTCGTCAACTGCGAGATGAGGATGTTGCACGACGTAGTCCGAGAACAAGGGCGCTCCTCAAATACCATCTCGACGGATCTCGATCCCCGTCAAATTGTGCCACTCGTTTAAATTTGCATTATCCGATCGTCGGCACGGCACTACCATCCTCTGTCATTCCCCGTGCGGATCGATGCGCGTGATTAAGATAAAGAGATTCGCAAGCCTACGGGTATACAGGAGTACCTCGACAGGGTAATCAGCTCTTGCGCGAAAGACGGAAAGTCGATCGACGAAACGCGACAGTTCGACGCATTTATCATAATATTCAGATTCGAATCGGAATGAGACCTTAAACTTACGTACTTTTAGTTAAAACTTCCGAAGGATGAAATATTGTCAATCTATAATCTTGCCATCAGTACGTGCTCTCATTCTCGCTAATTCCGTTTTCCATATAAAAACTGCACACAGAAAGAATGATTTAACAGTTTAGCTAAAGTATTTAAAATAAAAATTTAGTTAGAAATTTTACAGATTGTCTAAAAATTTAATTAAATACAGATCTGGAAATAACTTTGTTGGACCATCACAATAATTAGGTAGGACGCTCAAATTGGTTGCTAGAATGTCAAAACTCTTTGCAGAATTGCTTATCATTTTTCAGATCCTGCATAATTATTTTAATGGTCCAACAAAATTATTTTCAGATCTGTATCTACCTAAATTTTTAGATACTTTAACAAAATCGTTTTATCTTGATTTATATTCCAAATATCATGCATACATAAATAACATTTTTTATTATTATACATATTTATAGAAAATGGCACTTTTTTATATATTATAAATTGCGATATTTAATTTAATTCTTATTTCACGATCTTTTTGCTCAAAATTAATTTGCACATGTCCGTTGCAGAGTACATTTTGACATATGTCGCTCCGTTCATTAGGTAACGACAAAAAAACATAATTATTCCTCGTTTATTAGCTCTTTTTAACTGCTTTTAATGTCGCTGTCATATCACGCGACGTGCAGTAAATCCGTAAATAATAATCGAATTGTCGCTGGTGTTTTTGACGCATTAACGAATGCAATCGTAAACTTCCATTGAATCACCACTGTTTTCATCCAACCGTTTGTTCCTCGTCTCGGCATGGACTCCGCGAGAAATAAAGTTATTACGTCCCCGTGACTTTTATTCCCTTTCCTCCTTCTGCATTTGTGAACCGTGTTCTCGATCTCGGCACAAGCGTCGTTATTATTCGCGTGTCAGCCCGCGGACTTTTTACCTCCTTTTCACGAGACTCAACGATGTATCCTACTTACACGAACTTGCGTTGTTCCTCGCAGTAGAAAGCATCTTGGCATCTTATTGCTCCGTTTCGACGCCATTTATATTTTTTTTCTGCGTACCCTTCAATAAGAACAACGCCGATGCAGCTGAAATTACATTACGCTACGGGGATGAAAAACGACGAGAAACGCGAAGGGTATAAGGGAAAGAATACAGCGAGCTACGCAAAAACCGTGATTTTCGATAAATCTTCCTTTTGTGTCCTTAGAAATATCACGTTTTCGTGACAGAATTGTGTTGCTTAATAAAGAGCTGCTACAAAGAATAATCGAGTGATATAACTTTTAAATAATATCATTTTAAAAATATGCAAGATGACATCGTATTATTAATTTAATTAAATACGTGTATGATTTCTAAATTTGTTTTCCTTGTCTCTTCATTTTATATCTATTTATGATCTTTTCAAACATATTCGCTAGCGGATCAGCATTATAACGTAAAAAAATTTCTTCTTGAATTTAATTTTATTTAATTGTCTACAACAGGAGTAGTAAGTTTTAAACCACAAAAAATTAAACAATTAAATTAACCAATTAAATAGTATACATTAAATAGTATACATTAATGTGAAGAAGCCTTGCATGAAGAAGCCATATGAGGCAAACAAAAAAAAAAAAAAAAATTATAATCTTTCAATTGAAGCAAAACGAGGATACTTGTGTGAAGATGTATTAATTAATGCAGTATAGTGTTTAACAGTAATAACACACGCGTACTTAATAAAAAAGAAAAAATAATGGTTTTTTTTCTAAATATTAAAACAAAAATTACTTCTTGTTTCAATCTTTACGGATTAAAACTAACGAATTATTAATGAATTCAATATAAAGTCGAATCTGCGACGCCACTACTTAAAAGCTAAAGCGATCGTTAAGAGTTCACCCTGTAACACCAAAATTCCTTGGCTGTACATAACTTCGCTGAGACTATGATCGTCAATGTCTTCAATGGAGTTGGACGCGGCCGTGTACGCAAACGTGATCGTGATTTAAAGTCGCTTATCCTCTGGATATTTATCACGACTGTCTGGATGTTTGTCGCGAGCTAGTAATAGTAATATGATTAGCTAGTAACATGATTAAACGTGTTAACAGCAATAACACGTGTGATGTGATAAAAACATGCTTCGTTTGTACTTACGAATAGATACGTAGGTACATTTCACAATTTCTTTCACTCTTTGAGTACGTCTACGTCCTCTTTTTTGCCATCGTCTCGCTGAAATAAAAAA
Organism: Mycetomoellerius zeteki; assembly: GCF_001594055.1. Classification (NCBI taxonomy): domain Eukaryota; kingdom Metazoa; phylum Arthropoda; class Insecta; order Hymenoptera; family Formicidae; genus Mycetomoellerius; species Mycetomoellerius zeteki. Next base: position 594,495 of record NW_017257208.1, read on the forward strand.
TTCATTTGTAGTTAACTATTTGTACTTATATATATATATATATACACAGTATATAACAATTATTTTTCGTGTGTGTAACACAGATGCCAGGCGACTGCTCCTTGCAGCATATTAATGCGTATGCAGCTGGTGCAGCATGCTAATAAGATATAGAGATTATAGGTTGGTACACACACGAAGCATGAATCATGTTCATATATACATGGCTCATGCTTAGTATATGTGATAGTATAATCGCTTCATGCTGTTAGCATGCTGTAAACGGCTGCCACCTGGCATCTATGCCACGTATTTGAACAATTCTTGTACTTACGTATCAATTGAAGTTCAGACGACTTGTATGATTGGGATGGGACTTCAGACGACAATGGCACTAAGTCAACAGAATAGCAACAGAATTGATATAGGATTAAACAAAAATATATGCTGTTAACAAGCTGTTGAAAAAATATAACAGAATCTATAAGCAACACCACTTAAATGATAAACGCGAAAGAAATAGACCTGTTGTATACTCTGAAAGCAGATTGTCAACAGAAATCAGAGAGACCTCGTTGACATAACGTGAAGCTAGACTGTCAGTTACAAATGAAACAGTTTGTTCTGACACGATTTAACGGCAGATTGTCGATAGAAACCAAACAGACCTGCATGCCAGCAGAGACTGCTTGATTTCTGCCGACAATCTGCTGTCATATCACGTCGACAAGCTATAATAGTAGAATATGAGCTTAATACAAATTTAAAGCAGACTCCTATCATGTTCTGTACAGATCTGCTAGCAATTTTAACAAACTGATATTTTGCTTACTTGGACCGACGTTTTGTAATTGTTGCAGCTGCGGTTGGAATCGCGGTCTCGATTGCGTTTGTTCTTGCAGTTGTTGCATTTGTGGCTGCTTCTGATTCGTTTGCTGCCATTGTTGTTCTCGCGGTTGCTGCCATCGCTGTTCTCGCGGTTGCTGCCATCGCTGTTCTCGCGGTTGCTGCCGTTGTTGTTCTCGCAATTGCTGTTCTAGTAGTTGCTCCAGCAGTTGCAACTGTTGTCTCATTAATTTTAATTCTTCAAAAATCGCATCTAATTTGCTGTGTAATAATTGGTATATTCCTGTAACATATATAAATAATATATAATATATATATTAAATGAAAATAGACTGAGAAACGTTCAAATAAGTGAAGAGTATCTATTCGATCAAGGTGGATCTTGGAGTAGTTGGAAGTATAGTTTTTAAATATTGGAATTGTGACAATAAAATGGAGATAAATGAAATCGTGAAGAAACAAAATCCATTGAAATATTCAGTGAATCAGCAAATTTAAAGTATTGTGCTGATGCAGAGTAATTTTCAAAAATTAAGAGTGGAGCAACAAAATCGGATTTAATCAAAATATAAAGCAATCATATATGTATATATATATATATATAATCGCACACATGGGTATACAATATAATTATTACGGTTTATATATAAACAATGTAACAGTCGGCCGACACTTTGTCTATCATATGTTCTTGCCTTTATATTGATCCTATGACTTGTATGAAATCGGTTTGAACAATAAAATCATGAATAATACAAAAAATTAGTATTAAAAAAAATTAATTTCTATTCATGTTTTATTACACAATTGTGCTGCATTGGTTGTTAGCTTCTCAATGATGATTGTATTCCACTTAGCGTTTGCAACATTGATGAAATCATTTTATATATATTATTTATATATATAAAAAAAAGAAAAATTATGCTCTTTTCAATCGCCAAAAGGAACGCCTTCTACATGAAAAGAAATTGAATACAGATTTGAAAATAATTTTATTAAACCCAAAATAATTATATAGGATGCTTAATGAGCAATGCTGAAAAAGTTTTGACGTTCTAGCAACCTGCAGCTTGAGTGTCTTACATATAATTATTTTGATAGCCTAGCAAAATTATTTTCAATATTTAGCTAAATTTTCAGATATTTCAGCAATCGTTTTTTCCATGTATAAATTCTAGATAAAACTTATCTAATATCGGAGTTGTAAAGCGTTACTTTTTATAATAAACAATTTGATGATGACGTTGCAATTTTTATAATTAAACATTAAGGTTATGATAAGGTTGCAAAGGTCGATTTTTCTAACCTTAGCACAAGCTTAGCTTGTTATAAAAAATTGCAACATCGTATTTATTATAAAATGTAACGGAAAAGTAACGGAAAAAAATAACGCTTCCCAACTCTAATATACATGTAACGTTGCCCAAGTAACGTACATTACAATTGTACATTATAACCTTGTATATTATAATCTTAATATTATAACCTTGTATATTATTTTTGTATATTACTTGTATTACCTTCGGACCGGCCATCATCCATCTTAACAGATTTCATTCCTTCTATGTCGTCTTTCATTTTCCTTCTGCACAAATATGTAAGTATTGTAAGTATGCATTTGAAGTTAATACAAATATTCGTTAGAAATGATCACAAAGAAGCTTATAGTTTCGTTAAAAACCTTTAACAAATCTTTTGTCCGCACACAGCGACTCCGATGCAACGAGGTTTCAATAGCTTCAATTGGAGATCGAGCAATGAAGCAATGTCGAGCAACAAGTTTGAACAAGTCCACCATTTCCACTCATGATATAAGAATATCACTTCCGTGAATGCGCAGTAGGATAGTAACAGCGAAAAACTTTTATTGGCTGTTCCTGTACGCTAGCGCTTTATACGTTGGAAAGTGCATTGGGGTAAAAATTTGATTGGTTGTTTCTAGAATTACTATTGTCATTGGTCGCGTTCAGCAGACTCAACTGTTGCGGAGCGGATCAGTGAGCTCTTGCTGCTATTGGAGGATCTAAAAGAACACACCAATTGCAGCGAGGCCGGAATCAAACTGCGCATTCAAGATTGAGATTGAAGATTGAAATTTGACTGATCAAAACAATAGAAGCTGAAATTTCTTTGTCCTCACTGATCAAATTTTAATCTTCAATCTTCAATCTCAATCTTTAATGCTGATTCCGGCCTTAGGTGATTCATCTAGCTTTTAAACTGTACTTACATGTCCCTTCGTGCACTTTCATGCATTAAACTTCTACAACAAATAAACCCGTATTAAACTAAAGAACACATAAATTAAGCATTCGTACATACAGTCATTTGTTCATAAATAAATTAATTACAATTAAAAAACATTGATTTACATATTTGACGGCTTTATTTTCCTAAATAAAGTACGTATATACAAATGCATAAATTCGAAATGGCCACGTTTTGCGTCAAAATGGATGTGAGTTTGCGATACTTTACAGATCCAGTGACTTTATGCACGAATAATTCGCCGTGAATATAGCGGCGTAATCGTGAACTACATATTAATGAAATGTATTATTTATGCGGGAAAGGGAACGGTTCATGTAATAAATGATATATGTTGATGTTGCTATTTGTTCGATAATTAATTAAATGTATATGCCAAACTATCGTGCGCGATCGTGCGGTTCAGTCACGACATGTGTCGCGCGTTACAGATGTGAAAACGTTGATACAGCGAATTACGACGACAGTTTATTAACGCTACCGCAATTAACAAATTACGAGTGACAGCCTGGAGAAGTGCGAAATTTCTCATCCGGCATTTAACGGATAAAAATCTTGCCTCCGTGTAATACACGATAATAATAATAATTTCTCTCTCTCTCTTTTGAATTTCTTTTTCTGTTATTTAAAAATATAGGTGAAACGCAGTACCTTCGTAATTCTTCTACGTGTCACCATATTTCGTGCTAACTTGTAGAAATATTTCTAAGAGGCACATTTTCTCATACCGAATCTTTCCTCGTGCCAGAAAGCCATGTAACTTTTTGCCGTTTCTCCTCGGCGTTATTCGCCGCATTTCTCTCGACACTTCCCTTCCGCGTCCGCGGTCGAGAACTCCTCGTTTCTATCGCATGGGAAATGTAATGGCGATTATTTTATGAGACCTCGTTAGCGTACTCTCCTCGCAATTTTCTTGCGAATGAGATTACAGATAATTGTGTCAATTAATACCACGTTATTAAAAGCGAAATCTATTTACTGCCTAATTCCATGCTTTTCCTTCTAGATTTGTAGCTGTAATAAATATATTTCAAAAATATAAATTGTAGCTAGTAAAATCGGTTGGTGATAAAGTGGAACAAAAGTGGAGTAATACTCGCTGCTTAGCTTTATAAAAATTTAATAATATTATACTGTTAATTAAAATCTTGTTATGCAACGCTGCTTTTGTCTGCATAGCAGGCATGCTTGACAAAAGAATTATATTAGAATTTGTTTTAATAAAATTATAACAGGCATCGCAGGAAGATTGATATAAATTCTGAATCATTCTTAGGATGTGGAAATTCTTGAAAATTGATAAAAAATTATTTCTTCTAAAAATATCTAATGCCACCTAATATTTTTAAATAATAAAATATTTATTTTTAATCAACGATAAATAATATATAATAAAAATGTTACTTTTACAGAAAAAAATTAGAAAATATTTTTACAGTCTGTGTTTAAAGAACAGAGGTCTAGTTTTAAAATTTTACAGCTTTTCCTTAAGTAAGATTTGTTACAATTCATTATCTCTCTTATTATATTATATCTTTATCTCAAAATATGATATTATTTCAGTGCCGCTATAATAGCTTTTTCATCTTATAAAAATTAAATTTGTAGAATATTGATAAATTTCTCATATAAAAATAATTTACTCGATTAGAATTTTGCGCACTGAAAATTATTTTTAAATTCGTATATTCGAGTAAAGCCCAACAAATTGGAAATTTATCGAAGAATTTATCGTTAAAAGTCGGATTTCTACAACAGTTTCTGTAATAGAAATCGCGTATATTCATTTAACGTACACGGTGAGATGTAGGACAGCTTATAAAGTGAAATGTACGTTTGGGAACTGCAAATTTTCTCGAAAACTGTTACCCGTAACTTAGCGGGTTACGCTTAATGAAATGAAAACGTATATTACAAGGATAATGGTCATCTTGTATATGTACTGAGCTCGGTGTTATATTTCTAACGGATGTAACTAATGTACATGTCACTAATTCCGAGTGTGTAATCTTAATCTGGCGGAGAATGAATAATGATTTTTGCGCCGCGTATTACATTATTCATATGCATAATCCGCTTTCATATGTATTCCGCAATAACAAACTATATTTTCTCAACAGAAAATACGGCTATGTCAACCTCACGATCGTATATATGGATTTTCTATTATTATTTTTCTTCTCTTAGTATAATAAATAATAATATTGTTTTTAATTGTAAATGTGAGAATATTTAATGCCTGCGGTATAATAATAAATATTAAATTTCATATTTTTACTGTTATCTCTATCATATTTTTGCATTGAAAAGAATTTCTCGTTGAGAATGGACGAATCAGAAATTTTCTGGTAAAATCTACAATTCTTATTTTTACCAGAATAATTATATCAATCAGAATTCTAGTTATTTCAACTAGAATTCTAATAGATTCAACCAGAAAATTTGTCCATTTTCTACAGAACTATTTCAACTAGACTGCATTTTTCTCTGCAGTATGTCTAATATAATATAACTGTTGGGAAGAATCGTTATTTTAATTAGGATCCCAAGTGTCATCAGGAACAACTAAATACACAATTTTCTCTCTCTCTCTCTCCTCTCTTAACAAGCTTCAATAACTAAATGCAAAGCGCATGATGAAGGCGTGACGCCTTCAGGAAACAATAGCATACAGTCGAGTATGTGAACTGGAGAAGGGGGTGATTCGAGTCGACGGAGTGCAATTGACACGAGAGCCACTTTAGTAATGAACTTACGAGGAAACATGCTGATTAACCGAAGCAGGACAATTCCCTCGCAAACTAGTATAGTAAAGCAGAGTTGCTCTTTGCCCCGCGCGCTAAATGCGTATAATTGCAGTTCGCCATTCTATCGCAAACACCGGTGACTACACGTTTAACGTAAGGAAAGTTTATTCTACCCGCTAGCGGTGCAGCTCGAATGTTTGCCTTCTGCATATTTATTATTTAAGCGGACACATCGGATATGCGTAGCAACTTTGGTCAAGTCCCGCGGGGATTTGCGAAAAAACGTCCCTCAGAGATGAGTCGGTCTTTTTTTTTTTTTTTTTACGTAATGAGACATTTCAAAAACTCGCGGTTTACGTTTTAACGGTTCCGAGACAAAGTTTCCCTAGGAAGGAAAACTGCGTACCTTTCGTTGTGTCCCGAAAGGACGTTAGGGCTCCCGCAAAAAATGTTCTCCGGAGACATATCCCTTTTTTGCGTCATTTTAGCGAAGTCTGGAACCTACTTTCCGTGCTTCAATCAAAAATTTCCGTTAACCGTCTCGTCCGAGAGGACTTGAAGAACTTTACAGAACTTCACATACTCGCAGTATAATCCCTGGAGTATAATCGTATAATCCCTAGAGAGAATAATTTTTTCTTAGAGAGACAGTCTCCAAAATAATGTCTTGCTTACGTTTGGTGACGTTTGAGAACATCTTCATCTTTTTTCTTAAATAAATGTATATTTTTATAAAACAAAAATATCTTTTTATATATATTTCATGCCTATATATAAATAGCATCGATAAATCGTTTGCTACGTTAAATCTCGTATTGAAATAATAAATTAAATAAATCAATAAATAAATTTCCACGTCGAGATATAACTAAGTTGTAAGTTTAAAAGAATTAAATTTTGAAATAAACTCGTTTAATTACGTAGATGCGCTTTGCGTCGAACGGTTTTGCTGAAATTTAATTTCAATCAATATCGCTTCATTATTCGTTCCTTTCCTTTCGTTTCGTTCTTTTCATCATACAAAATAAACTACATCTTATTAAAATTAACGTTTATTCTGTAAACAATTGAATTTTCTTCTCTCCACGCGTCTTTTCACAAGATAAATATCGGTCTTAGATATTAAATTTGACAACAAATTAAGCTCTGAGAATTATAAAGTAAAAGGTAAAAATAAGTTCGCCTGTAGTAATTAACGGTGCGTGAATTATTATGTATATTCATTAATAATGTCACAATCTATTAATATGGCTATTTCTTTTTAAGATTTTGATTCCATCTATTTACTTATTGTTAATAAATCGACGGCATTATTATTAAGTCGACGATCAATTAATTTAATTGTATGAGATTATTATTTCAGTAAGATTGTTATGAGATTATTATTTCATGATTGTGTTTTAAGTCCAACAAATCTAATAGGAGTACGGTTTATAGGACTGATAATTTGTTTATTCACATATAAATATTACTAACAATAAGCATCAAAATTCGCTTTGACCGAAAATGACATTTCTCTTATTTATACTTCTTTATTATTTAAGAATTTGAACATTATGGACATTATAAATTATAAATTCTATAAGATTACTTTATTATCATCGACCTCAATTATTTATATACTGCATTAATATTTGGACTGCAATAAATGGAAAATTCAATCTAAACTTGATTTTCACTTCACAATATTATCAAGCAAGCACTGAAGAAGATTTAACCGGGGTCGAAACGTACACAACTTGATATGTATTTAATATTATTTTACACTTTAATTATTGATGGATATACACAATAATTCACGCATCATTATAACTGCGTTGGGTCATACTTTCTTTCTACCTTTTACTTATATAGTCAATAAAAATTTTTAGATTTTTTTTATTGCTATTGTGCGGAATCACATGCAAGTGTCTTGCATGCAATGACGTAGTTATCTTCCGTTAACGCCGATTCGAGCTTTTTACCGCTGAAAGCGGAACGGAAAGGTGCTCTTTCACTTTGTCCTTTTTCTTCGATGTATTACTCTCTGCAGCAAAGTTTCCCGGGGATTCAACGACAGTGGCGGCGGGGCAGCACTAAGTTCCTCTTGTTCCTATCGGAAGCTTCCGAGTTTCGAGTACATGGCGTAGTTTAAGCCGTAGCATCGATTTCCCCATTTGTGCTTTGATACGGTCACTACACGAATTCGACGCCGTCTGGCCATTTGTAATCCAATCCGTGTAACGTACACGTTCGACGCGGCGCGCATACATCTAGCATTCGATCGCGTAATTACGAACTTCAAAACGTATTGCTTGTCAGATCGAGGATTTATCGCGTATAAAATAGTCGGTTACCGTGGTGGAAACTGCCGGAAATAATCCGATCTAATAAATAAATGCGCGTCAAGATTATCAAGAAAAAAAAGTGTGATTGAGCCTATGATAAAAATTTTAGCATTATTATTCCGCGCAATTATTGGAGAAAAACTCAAAAGCATTTTAAACTTGTCATTTCCCGAAGCGTCTACCTTTTTGATGGCGTAACGATAATTTTGCTGTTTTTTCTTTTTGTACAAATCTGACGGGATTAAGGGATTGGAATATTTAACGACGGGGTTGTTATTACCGGGTTGAATTTTAATAAAATACCACATTACGAGTATAATGCGTCGCGTCATATAGTTAATGTTTTTCGTTTTAACAACGCGCTCTCTGTGTTCCGGGCAGAGTGAGGAGCGACTCGAAAAGCGTCGGATTTAATCCGCGTACGTGTAAACGATTAAATAAGATTTACCAGCGGTGCGGTCGAAAAATCATTCGGGTCGCTGCACGCGCCGTTCCGCGCCGCGTAACGCCGAGCCGGCAATATCGGGGCTTTTAATTGAAAACGCGTGTTACCGTGTTTTCCAGGGATTTCCCGAATTCCGGAATAATAACGCGGCTCATCGGCGCCCGATAATTATTTCGCACTCGACCCGGTTATCGGCTCGAAAATTCGCGCTAATTCCGCTCGCGTGGCCCTCTCCACAAATGACGCTCGCTCCATTGGGCGAGGCCTCGTTAACCCGGAAATTGCGTTTCGAAACACCGCTCCTCTAACATCCCTGCTTGCCCGTTTATTGTGGAACGACAATTGTCGGCGACGTAGGAAGGAAGGGTTAATTTGATGGTGATCTCTCTTCGGAAGGCATACGGCGTAATCGCCCAATTCATAGTAACATTCCGCTGTTAATTACATTTCTTCGAGAAATGCGTCTCGTGCAGCTTGATAAAAAGGTAAATTGGTAAATCCTTAAAAACTATTCCGATTATTCCTTAAATAGTTTAACTTACTTTTTTTAATTGATTGTCTTCCTCCGTTGATTTGTATTCGTGTACAGAAAAATATAGGTATAATGTTCGCAATAGTATATTAATCCAGAAAGTTTAAAACTATAACAGTTGATAAAAATGTAATATATATAATACAAAAGATATTTATTTTGCATACGATAATAATTTTTTAATTTAACTTAATTTAATTTTAATTTGTTGTTTATTTAAAAAATTATATTTGAGATACAACAGAAATGATTAAATATACAAATAATGAGGCACCAGCCTTAAGTTCTTAAGTTGATTACATAATATCTCTCTCTCTCTCTCTCTCTCTCTCTCGTATAGGATATTTAATATGTGTGTATCAAAATTTATTATAATTTTATGAAGAATTTTATAGCATATGAGAAGTAAACGATTGTTGCAATTTTTACGTTGGAACTCAGTTGCATTAAAATATCTTAGGCAGTAATATTTATAGGCTCACAAAATGCCGTTTTTCTGCAAAGTGACTTCATATATCTTTTCGTCTATTCAGTTACGTCGTAAATATGACACATTATTTATCGACCAGAATGAAAAATGTTGGAGGAACGAATATAACGTTATAAGAGATACCGTTATAAAAGATATCTAAAATATTGAAGTTACTGGAGCGGCCGGGAATTTCCAAGTCTACAGTTAACAACGTTAATGAAGTGCACTTAGACTCCGCGGATTACGTCGGACACGCACAGATATTCCACCAAGATACTTTGCGACCTCTCGGAGCTTAAAAGCCACCGTAAGTTCGGCATCGCGCCGCCACGCCGAAAAGCTCCCGTCGTTGCTTATTTAAATTTTCATGATCCTAACTGCGGTAAAAATACTTCCTTACCAGCGGCTTAACTCTTGAAGATACGTACTCGACACTCCCCCGGATCGATACCGGCCAGGTACATATTTATGAGCGTAATGCTGAATTATTGCGAGATTCCTTGAGAACTCAGTTACGAGCTTTAAAGTCTGCGAGGCGGCAATGACTAAAATAGTTAACGACGCGGCTTGTGAAAAAATGTGGAGGAAAAGAAGCTCTGCGTCACAATAATTATTAATTTTGATAATGATTTAAAATAAATATATAATTAAGGTAAACGTCCCAATGACCGAACAATTACATAAAATTTATTATTAATATATCAACTTCTTTTTTATTACAATATTATAATTTAATTGCATTTAAAGATTACAATTAAATTACATTATATTTAAAAAAGCAATTGTAATTAATAATAATAAAAACAAATAAAGCTTCGTGTAAATGTCTGGACAGAGGTACATTTCACTGAGAGACATTTACTTTATTAAAATAATATTCGTATTTATTTGAACTTTAAACTAGCAATTGTTTGCTTGTCATGTGCCATAAAATTATATAATCAATTTTGATACGTATATATTAAATAATTAGATATTCTATACAATTATAAAATTTGGAACAGTCGATCATATGTGCAAAATAATTAAATATAGAAATAACATTTGTACTTTTTCGATCGCAGTTTTCTATATAATCTAAATAAAGTTTTATTCGCATCTTTTTCTATTCTTTTCAAATCGACTTCTTTATCGTAGAAAACTGTGGCATTAGGAACTTTCTTGGCCCGAATCTAACGGATCCCTTGGAAAGTTCTTTCTACATCTTTTTCATCTTTTTTTTTTTAATAGACTCGCCAATATATGAGGGTACGCACGGCTACGCGATTAGGCGACCCTCCTGTACACGCTTCGGCGATCACGCACGGACGTAGTCCTGCTTAATCTCGCGGGGATAAATAAGAGATCGTGCGCAGAAGAAGAACAGGTCGCGAACAGGGAGTTAAGCGACGTGCTCGGGCCCTCCTCATCCTGGATCGAAACGAGCATCACGTTTCCACGCTTCACGTCCCGAGAATTCGAGCCATTACCGGCCAGAGATAGCGCACGGACCGCCAAAAAGAACGCTGGATTTACTACGTCCCGGCAGATGGCTACCCTTTTTTTCCTTCCGGATGGCCTACCACGAATAAAACGAAGCGGAAACGCGCGTTTCCCTTGGTTTTACCATTGTCACTGTCGTTTTGTCGGGCATGTTGGATTATCGCTTGCAGAAACTGTGGCAATGGGCTGAATGAGTTTGTTGACCATTGATAAGAAGTTGAGTATGTAATAGCAACATGAAGGAGAAAATTATAAATTACGCAAAGAATATTGCATTTCATCAAACTTATTCTAAAAGAAATTCCGTTTCTAAATTAATTAAGAAAACTCCCAAAGATTTCCATCTAATTTTTGAATTAAATTGAATTATAAATTGAAAGGGCTTTTCGGAATTTTTCGTTAATGAATAATCAAATAAGAAATATTACGTTTTACCGTTTTTCATAGCAATTTTTTAAATTATCCCTTTTCATTAATTTCCTTTCAATTATTTGGAAAATATTTTTTCGATATTCTCAGCTGAAAAGGGATTTAAAAAATTGCTATAAGAAATAATGATATATGTGATATTTCTTATTTGATTATTCATTAACGAGAAATTCAGGAAGCTCTTTCAATTTATGATTCAATTTAATTTCAGTTTTAATCAGAACTTAGATAGCAATCTTTAGAAGAACATTTCTCAATTAATTTAGAAACGGAATTTCTTTTAGAATAAATTTAATCAAATGCAATTCTTCGCATAATTCATAAATTTTTATCATTAAATTATCTCGGCTGCGTGAAAAACTTTAATTAAAGATAAAACGTAAAACTAAATTTCTTTGAAAATTAAGTGCTCTTAAAATTATTTAGAGTAATGTTTGTCCTTGTTAAATTTCTAATATCTCCTGAAATTCATAATAATTTTCATTGAATTGCTGTTAAATTGGTTAACTGTTCTTAATTAAATGTTTATTGTATGATAGTCTTGTTTTATCGTACTTCAAATTTCATTATAATACGAATGAGTTTTATATAATTCTGTAATTAAACGCAAAAATGGAAAGTTTAAACGGGTATGTGCAAACTTATACTGCAGTGAGATACAGATAATAAAACGCTAAAATTTTACTGGCATTTTGTACAATCCCCTGGATCGTGTGGAACATTTTGAAAAGAACGGATTTACACGATAGCGACGTTTAAGGAGATACTTTTATTTAACGGGATATAAAATTTCGTCGTTATATAAATCTGTACTGTTACAACGCATATACCTACGTGGTCCGCCGATTTTCTCCGAGACTAACTTTTAAGCTCGCGTAAACTGCAGTATACTTTCCCTAAAGAAGAAACATAAAAAAACAGAACTTCTATACTTTTGAAATCTCTGTTGCGTTATTGTCAACGAGTGAGTAGAATACATGGACTTACCTACTATTTCCTAATCCAAAACTCGATATCCTTCTGTAGCGTGACTTGCGTCAAATATCTTCGTGGAAGATCGTTCAGGATTAAAATTTCATCTTTAGAAGTGCATTTCTTAATTTGAAAATGTGTGTGAAATTTCTTTCAGAATAAATTCGATCGAATACAATTCGTTGCGCAATTTATATAAATTTTTATTATTAAATATCTTGGCTGCTTATATATAAAACTTACTAAAGATAAAACTTAAAAGTAAATTTCTTTGAAAATAAAGTACTTTTAAAATTATTCAGAAGAACGTTCCGTTAGTCATTATCATCTTTAAAGCTTAATTCATTAAATATTATTTAATTCTCAAAGTTGTAAAACTTCATAATATAATATATACTTCGGCCTAAATTTCTACGAAGAAGCCCTCCAACTTCGTCAAGAAATTATGTTCCGAAACTTTGCTCTTTACCAAATATTCTATAGACGAGATAGTTGAATAACGGTTATTATTTACTGCTAATCGTAAAAGACCGATAGTTTACTGGACTCGTCTTTTTTTCTTATAGGAACAAACGATTCTAATAATAATAATATTCTGGGAAAGTCTTTTTCGTGCGATATTCGATGCTTTCCTTTTTCTTTCTACTTTAACCCCAACTTACATCCATGACCATCTTTCTTCCCAACAGCACTGCTGGCTGTAATTTGTGGAGGACAAGAACTTTCCAGAGAGACATTGAACAACTTTTATAATGTTTTTTTGCGCGCCATAAACCGACATGATCTTAACTTTTTCTTATATTATCGTTTTTTTGAAGGTTATATAAGTGCGTAAAAGATAAACAGAAATTATCCTTTTTAAGGCGATTTCGCTATTTGTTATATATTACTCTAAGCAACTAAAGGTATTTTATAAGACTTATTTATTAAATTTATTTAATTTAAACAAAGAAAATAAAACATATAAATGTCAAATTTTTTTCATATTTATGATAATCATTTAGATAACCAATTAATCCTCCGTGCAATTTGTGTGTCTTTTTTAATACAAGCAAAATTTCATCCTTATTTTTGCTTTTAAATTTCAATTTTTATTAAATAAATATTTAAGTTTAAAAAGTATAAGTAATCTGGAATTTTTTAAAGTCTAAAACAGTAAAGTAACTTGGGCTGGATAAAAAAATCAGATTGCAGACGGAGGGAGTAAAAATATGCAGATGAAGGATTAAATACTTTGTATACAGTCTCATTAAAAATTTTCGTAAAGTCTAAATCGTGTTTTATTTTAATTTCCCTGTATACATAGATTTCTCAGATGTTTAGTCATTCTACACGAGTGTCAGAACATTTTTCAGTATTTTCGCCCGAAACTTTATCTAAAGGAAAACGCTATTGGCGGCAAAAGGACTGCTACATCCTGCACCGGAGAAACGACAGCCGGGGCAAAAAAACGGAAATCGATTAGCCCTAAACGTGGTCGCGCGACTTCGTCCTTCCTCCAATCTCCGAATCGAATCATGTGCCATGCTTGAACGAACTTACGGCACAGGCGATATAAAATAACGCTCGAAGGGGAAAAATGATCCTACACCGCAGCCACAGCCGTGACAGCTAATTGCATTCGTTAAAGGGGTCCGCCCAGACCGCGTTAATGCTTTCTTCACCGAGCGGGGTACTCTCTTTCTCTCGAACTACTCGTCGCCTTTTGCTTCCTTTTTTTCTTCCATCTCCAGACTACGTACTGCGCTCTCCGTCGGCCTTTTCCTCCGCCGTTCGGCCACTCGTCGCAATTTACGGGAGCCAGCGCAACGGCGAGAGAACTTCCTGAAGAGGTGTTGCGAAAGTTTCGGATCAAATGAATGAAAAACGGCGGAGAAGAAGGGAGAAAACGCCTGGAGAAGTGGTGGATTATCGCACAAGGGTATCAATTCGCAAGTCTTCCTCTTGAAATTTCGAAGCTTGAAATACGAATTTCTATTTCATGAAAATTGGATAATCAAATATAGGTGTTGTAACGTCAAAAATATTAATATGTAACATTTAAATGATGATGCTTAACGTTTTTCACGAGATCTTTTATTTTCGATCTGGTACTTTGTCTGATATTCTGCAGACTGCAGAGAATCTCCAAGTACTTCGATCCACCACTGGAAGAGGGAAGAGCGAATCGAAGGGGAGAATTGAGGGGTCATACACAAGTATGGCACGTCGTATGGGCGTTTTCGTTGCGTTTTATTGATCCGATATAGTCGTAAATGGTACAATCGGCAAATTCATCGGCGGTACAATCGATATAGTTATATGTTATATATATACACTTATGTACATGGCGCCAAAAGGCGTGCGCGATCGCAGAAACGATACCCGGCGCAGAATAATGCTTCCGAATTATCATTACATCGGAATATAACGGCGAAATCGAGCGCGAGGATCAAAGTCCTGACCGTCGAGAGATATAAAGTCGTAAAAAAGAAAGAACGGGAATACGAAAGGGGAAAGGAAGAAATGACGGAGTGAGGGCAAAAGGACATGTGTCGATTGGGTCTCTAGAAGACTAGAAAACGTATACTCATTATTGTACACTAAAGCCTGGCAGCATTGTTTTATATCTTATCTATCTATACGCTTTAACCCTTCGCGAACCAGGTGGGGTGTGACATACCCCAGCAAGATGAACTTCTGTAACATCTTAAAAAGTACTGCGCGCAAGTTGCCGTTTCGTGTAGCTGAAGAGTGCGTTGTCAATTATACTTATAGATTAGTATATTTATGAGATGAAGTATAGCATGGATATGAGATATCCCACATATGATTTATGTTGATTTTCCACCTGGTTCGCGGAAGGTTAATGGAGCTTAACGCCTACAACGCGATTACACTTATACGTGTGTCGATATGGATAATGGGTGGACGATCGAGCGATCCGTCGATCGCTTCAAGCAGGATGAAGAATTCGTCTATGTCAGCGTATTCTAACATGAGGTTTCGATTCTCCGTCCTGTAGGATAATTATCGGCCTTTACCGTGGTCGATCCTCCCTCTCCTCACTGTCGATCGCGCTTCGTCAGCGTTCGATTTGAAGCTCGACGCTTGCGGTCATTAACTGTCTCAGCACCGAACTGAATTCAATTGCTAAATCCTGTTTCGATCAATTTCATTCGGTTAGAAAAAGTGCGTCTCATTATTTTCTGATTGTGAGAGGTAAATCGTCTAACATCGATTATACAAATTTTTTTGCGTATTTATTGTGAAAGAAAGTATTTTTCGAAATGATTCATATCTTTACTAATTTCTATGGTAAAAATTATTTTTGCAATAAAAAATTGTCGTTAATCACATATATGTAGAAATATAAAGATTCTCAGAAAATTTCCTCTTCGTGGCGAGCAAAGCTCTGTTGCATTCTTTAATAAATCGTTGGAGATGGGCGTATGCTGTATAACAACAGGTGCTAAAAGAGTTAATTACATTATACGATCGACAAAACTGCGGCAAATGCCGCCCGGTGGGACTGATCATCGACTTTCTTTACTGGCTAAGAGTACGCTGCAGGAAAGGCTACTCGAGGCCCTCCTCGATGTTGTATGTCCTTCTTCGCGCACCTCGGCTCTACTCTCTCCAGAATAAGAAGTTACCAAGAACCTATGCCCCGTTAAGGATATTGAGAAAGGTTGCTATCGGACGAAACTCTATTTTTCGTCTCGTACATCTCTCTCTATCGACCGGTGAATTTCGCAAGAGACTCCTCTCTATTCCTCGGCTGTCTCGACGCGATCTCTCGAACCAATCGATTGATCGTTTCTACTCGGACACGGTCTTCAACAAAGTTTGTCGTCGACGATACTTGGCTATTTGCTAATGGACGTCTCCTTGCTTCCGAGGGCCAGTCGTTCCACCTTCGGTTAAGTGTCCGATAATTTCTCCCACGCCTCTTTCTGGATCACAGCATTGACTACAGCGTGAACAGAGAACTCGAGATAATTGACCGAAGGTTGGATCGATCCTCAGAAGTGCGTTAAGTCTTCGTCGAGGTAATTATTCGAGAAACGAATTGAGAAAGCGTGTAGGAAAAAATATTTTCTTTTCTCCGCTTTTAATATAGAGTGCGGTATAAATAGAAAATGGACTGATTTCCAGCGGATGGAAATTTTATCTTAGCTTTCGTGGCTTCCCAACGGGAGACATTATTTATGGATCGCGTGACGTGTGCGTGAATTATGTCAGTCTCGTTAATTCTTCGGGATGAAGTAGCTTTTTCACTCTTCGAGTGATTTTACTTCTCTATTTTCGAAACGTATGCGCTTCGATTAATATTATTGGTGGTTCCATTTAATATGATTATCGTATAGATGAAATAGGAAAGTACAAATTCCGATTCCCCAACTAAAATCTGAATTCTAAGTTTCAGTTTTCCGAACAAGGCGGATCCAAAAGGGTCCACGGTTAGCGCCTCCCTCGCAAACCTTCTCGCCAAAGTTTCTGGACCTGTTGAATCGTTATTCCTCGTGGAGCCCGCTTATATTCAGACAAATAGCGCGAGGCGAATTTTGCCCGGATTAACATCCTCAGGGACTACGTATTTCAATTACAAATAAAAAACCATTCTTATTTATAGTATACCAAATTTAGAACACAAAATATGTGCCACAATTGCGAAATTGGAGAAAACACTCCGCAAAACATTACTTCTAAATAAATATTATAATTATTCTAAATAAATAAAATATTCAGACAAAATACGCAAAACGTATATCGCGTTCCTGAATCCCTAAGGAGATTAAACCGCTCTCATTTCGCTGCACAACTGCGAAAGGACTAAAACCGTCCTCATTAATATTATGATATCTCAGAGCGAGAGCAATTTCAGATGCTTTCGTATATACGTTATTTCGTAACGCTTTGTGCCAAGTAGATTCATAGAAAACGGACTACGATCGCTCTAAATTCATATTCGAAAGATCTACCGATTAGTTAACGTCAACCGGGCTCTCCTCGATAATCTTCTCCAGCAGCTGACCCGATTCGAAGTCTCTGCACCTGTCTGTGACGTACATCGTTGGGCCTAAAGGAGAGCCGATCTCCTGTGGCAGACCTTTCTTGAGGACATTAAGGTACCCCTAGCTCTGAACCATATCGCTAATATACTCCTCGTGAAGTGCGAGGAGATGACGCGGCACGTCGAGAGCGGTGTGAAGGGTTACGGTTACGCCGCGATTCAGACTGATCGCCGGATAAAAGACACCGTAGAGATCGCGGAAGGCGATGCCGCCTTGCGGCTGGTCGTTGACGAAGAAGCGTAGCGTATGCGTGGTGTCCAGGTCGAGGAGGACGCCAACAGTCGAGCCCTGTTGAACGCCACCTTCCGTACGCTGTGCATGACCACCGCCGTGCATGAACCATGACCGCTGCCGGTCTATGTACATGCTCCAGCCTTTATCGTCCTTACCTGTGAACAAAACGATTGTCAAGGTTACACGTGGGCTGCCTTCGGAGAATAGTCTAAAGCCGACAGTACACGATGCTTATTTTCCTGTTGGATTGCTAGCTGGATTAGAATCTTACCACTGTATTGTCTGCGACGCTGGCACCGTCACCACTGCAGCTAATACGGTGGCAAGATTCTAATCCAGCTAGCAATCCAGCAGGAAAACAAGTATCGTGGCTGCTGGTTTAACTGGATTTCGAATTACATGCCATATAAACGACAGCACAATGATTAACGTGTCAAACATGTTAAAAATAATCAGAGATAGTGAAATTAATTGTAATTTAAGAATGTTTGAAACTTAATTAATTCTACCATAATTGATATTTGCTCAAAAATTACTTAACTAATATTTGTGAGTTCAGTGTACTTTAAATTACTGTTACGTTACTTAAAATTAAATAATTGAACGACTTTATTTCATTAAGTTGAAATCTGAGGAATAACATTACCTATATAACTTAAAATTATGTAAGATTATGAAAAACATTTGTTAAACAATTTTTCACAAAAATAGTTAAAAAAAATATTCGAGTTCATTGGATACCGATTAGGGCTAATAATAGCAACAGTAACAGCAAAAATGATTTTTCAGATACTCGTATTAATTTATTTCTTTATTCGTTTATTTCGTTTAAAATAATTGAGACAAATGAAACGATATTATTATTAAACATGTCGCGGAGAATATTCCAAAACAATTGCAAGAAGAAAAAGATGACACATGACACGATTGCAGACCCTATCCATAAATTTCCGTTGTGTTTGCTAGGCAGCACGCAATCGATTTCCGAATTTCATCAGTTCTAAGAGCATTGACCCGGTTTCCACGTGTCCAAGGGTTAAAATACCCTCTTCTTCCAGTATGTTGCACAACCACGGTCGCGCACTTTGCGATCTCTCGGAATCTCTTGGCCGTCGTTTCCTCTCATCCGAGACAATGTATAGAGACAAAGGCAAAGAGACAGAGAAAAAGAGAAATAGAAAGACAGAAAGAGAGAGAAAGAGGGAGAAAGAAATATGGTGAAAACGGTACATACGTCTCTCGCCTCCGAATTTCCGAACAAACCAGGGATCTCCGGGGTGTACCGGGTGGCGCATGAATATTTCATCGAGGCCGGATAAACCGCACGATATTTTCCGTAGAGGAGGACAAGAAGAAGAGACCTAGTAGAGATGGAGAACTTACCCAGCATCTGATCACGCGACACGTCGGCCCGGGCGATTCCAAAGGCCGGATCGGTGTCACTGTGATATCGATCTATGGTCAGCTCCCAATAGTGTACGCCTCGCGAGAAGCCGACGCTGGAGAGGACCACGCGGTGCTCGTAGCCCTCGCAGGACGCGCTCATCGCGTCCTCGGATATGGACACCTCCTGCGGTATGCCGGCCGCGCCGGTGGCCCACGAAAACCACGCCACTGCGAGAGACCAGAGGATACGGTTTGCTATATAGCTTCGATTAATATTCCGCGAACTCGGATCCGCAAGCACGCTTAACGAACTACACGTTCAGGCACGTTGGGTTATCGAGTGCCGGCCGGGTTATTGGGAATTCGACGTCACAGCCGCACTCGATGTTAATAACGACGTGACGGGATTGTGGAATCTTAATATGAGAAGGAGAATGGGGAGATCTGATTTTCTGTACGGCTAAATAATTTAAGAATTTGATATGGAAAGTCGACGTGAGCCGATTGCGGAAGCTCGATGCAAAAAAGAAGGGATGTTTTATCTTTCGCGATGTGTTAAATAATTTAAAACTTTGATATGGAATTTCTTATATAGCGTGATTGTTGAATTAAAGTTTAATATTTAACTCCTGCTCGATTAATATTAAGTTACGAGACCCGAGAATTCAAAAGAGAAAAAATGTTTTCTCTCTATAGTTTAATATTACATTTGGAAAAATGTGGAGATTTAAATTTAATTAAATTAAAATTTGATCCTGAAATATGAACGACAAAGATTTTAGATTCGATTTCAAATAATTTGATTTGTTGAATCGTCGTATCTATTCTATATCTGTCATGTCAGTCGATTCACTGTTCAAGAATTAAAGACAGAATGTTTAATTCTCCACTGAATAATTAAGCATTTCCATTCACGGCAAGAACGATTTTATTGAAGTATTTATAAATTTAGATACAAATTTGAAAATAATTTTGTTAGGCTATTAAAATAATTTTGTAGAATACTTAAATATTGATGACACAATACTGCAAAAAGTTTTAATATTTTACACTAAAAATTTATTAAATCTTAATACATATTTTTTTAAATAATATTAAGTAAACGTTTACTTGCACTAAATAAATATTTACTAAATAAAAAAAGTAATAGCTAAATCAAATTAATGATTCTTGTATCAAATAGATACACATCTATATTTAATAAATATTTACACAGAACTATTCACACAAATATTTATTAAAATTTAATATTTTTTCAACGATCAGTTTAAGGATTCTACATAATTATTTTGATGGTCCAAACAAAATTATTTTCAGATCTGTATCTAGCTAAATTTTAGATATTTCATCAAAACCATTCTTTTCATGTAGTAAAATTAATGATAATGAAATGAAATTTTTGGAAGATCTGTTTTCTTTCGAAACTAACGCAAAGGTAAAAAGGTAAAAATCTCCTCGAAGTCATTTGTAATTGTCGCCCGCATTATTCCGCAAACGCCACACGGATGGGCATTCTATCGCGGCTATTTCTGTGCATCTACCGTCCATCTCATCGATCACGCGATCGTGCTGCGGAAAAAAAATACGTGCGACTGGAAAATCGACGTCGGTTACGATCGTTCGTCTTCCACGCGACACCGAAGCCGATTTTCCAGACGAGGCCTCTGCGCGTTTCGCCCAGGAAACCGTAAAGAAAAAAAGGAGAAAGCTCTCACCCTCGGCGGTCTGAAGGCCGATCAGCTCCGAGTACTCGCCCTCACCGGCGCTGTTAAAGGCCCGCACCCTGGCGTTGTAGAGTGAGTTGAAGTGTAGCCCGTCTACCGTGCAAATGGTCTCGCGGCCACAGTACACCTCCTGCGAATCAGATTTCAAACAGGACACTCGTGAATTTGCGGGTTACAATTATAGTCGGAATATATAACCTGCCCTATTAAGAGAGAGAATAATTTTCGCGGAAATTAAAATTACAGTAGAAAGAATATTTACTTTTTAAAATCTTTACTTATCTGGAAGTGCAAAAAATATTTCATAACATAAAATTCTGTAATGATACTCCATTACTGCTTTTATACCTACCACAGTAATTAAATTCTTTCTACGCTAAAGTAAATATCTATGTCAAACACGCAGTATAAAAATAATATATATAATAACTATTATGATTTTAAGAATCTTTTTTAAATTTTTATACCTATTTTTATACCTAGTTTTTAAAATTATACGTAAAGTAATAATAAATTATAAATCTGTAAAAATGAAAATAATTAAATTAATTTATCTAGAAACATGGAAAAATCAAGAATACCAACTTCCGTTGAGTAAACATGGAGTAATGACAAAAGCAAGTTGAAGTATCTAACTTGGCTCGAAAACACTCGTTCACTGTGATGAGGGAGTATTGACGTTGCTCGTCTGAGTGGTGGATAAACGAGAATTGTGGATAAAGAAAGTTTACCTGTTATGTCGACTTTCCTCAAAGAAATGTCAAGATAGTATCGATTGGTCGACCAACAGATAAACAAGCACGAGATACATTATTAGATTTAACATTGAAATAAAAGTTTCTTGAAACCGACGAAATATATGATACAAAGTCAACGGTTACAACTTTTCTTTTCAATATATCATTTTCGATATAATTTCATTTCGATACAATTTTATGTATATGTCTCGATGAAAAAAAATTGATTTTCAACTAACATTAAATATAAAAGATTATAATATAAAATACTAATAATAGAAAAATAATATAATATAATAATAGATATATATTTACTAAAATATATTAAGTTTGCTAATATTTTCGTATTTCTTCTCAGAATGAGGAATTAAAATTTTTAATATCTTGCATTTTCTCTAAATAAACTTATACAGAAGACGCAGAATTAATCCCGCATTAGCATGAGCCTTCTGGCAAACCCGATCCTTTTCGTCAAAGGAGCCCTTACGATTCCTCTTGCGAGCTCAACGAGCGATAGTGCGGAAACGGAAACCAGAAACCGGGAAACCCGAGGCATCGTGCCGCGCGAACGAGCTCGATTTAAATATTAAAAGGAGGAGGATGGACCGCGCTATCTCGATGGCCGCCAAGAGGACTGGCGATAGGTCGGACAAGGGAGTAGAAAGGACGAAGAGAGCGCTGGCAACGAGGACGATTTATATTCGCGGTATCGCTCCGTTCGTTAACGAGCACCATATCGCAGCCGCGCCGGGTGCATTATTAACAAAGCATGAAAATTTAGACGCACGATTTACAGGCCCGACCTGAAACAGTTTGTGCGAACGAGAATTCATATGCGACATAACGATATATATTTTCTCATCGATTTTATTGCGGATTTAGCATTTTATTCCTCCGTGAGTCACTTGAAGAGTTAAATCTTCATGAAAAACAAGAAGAATTAATACAATTTCGTAGTAAAACAATTTTAATGATGTATCAAAATAAATATAAATGCGAAAAGCTCGAATCAATCGTAGGATGAAATTAACATTTGTACACTGTTAAATTGATTCAATTCAAATGTCAAATTATATTCGATTTAAATTATTTTTAATCTATACATTGCCACTGTTTCTACTAAATATTCTACTATCATTAATTAATTTAACTAAAACAATGGAGTTACACAATTTAATTCAAGAAAATGTATTAAATTGACTCAAATTTAGTTTACTGGACTTTGAAACTATTAACTATAGATTGATTTACATTTTGACACATATGGAAGTTAAAAATATCAAAATGTGTGTGGGTTATTTAAGAGACTGAGTTACTATTGTTTCTTTAATACCTAATGATGTATATTAATAATAATAAAAAAACAGTCTTTCCCTTTGTATATTTAATTTTTATATTTTTTAACTTAAATGTATTTTATTCGCGTAGCATGCAAATATTTCAAAGAATTAAGTCTAGCAATATTAAAATTCCATGTAAAAATGCTAAAACTTTATGATATCATTCTCTCTTTCACTTTGTGCGATTTTATTTCCTCTTGCGCTGGCGGAAGACAAAACCCTATGAAACCCTACGACCGCCGGAAAATTACCTCACATTAATATCGTGGATTATGTGGCAAACGACGGTTCGAACTGCCGTCATTTGATAAAAACTTCTAATGAACGGGACGATATCGCTGGGAGCAATTAATAATTGCCATCGCCCGAGAAGATCGCTCATTTCTCACGTGTAAGCCCGGAATCTTAGAGTTATAGACTTCAATTAACGCTCTCAATACCGAATCTTCATTTACCAGGAGAAGAATTCTACTTCACAAACTGTTTCTCAATTCACGTATGAAATACTACACTGAAAAAAAATATAGTCAATTTTAATAAATATTTAGTTCAATACTGCCAACTAAACATTTACTTACAATAAATAAATATTTGTTCAGTAAAAAGAATGATTGTTAAATCAAATTAATGTTTCTTGTATCAAATAAATATATCTTTATATTTAATAAATATTTAGTTGGCAGTATTGAACTAAATATTTGTTAAAATTGACTATATTTTTTTTCAGTGTAGGAAAAGAGGGAGAGAAGTCTTTATAGATGTATACACAAAAAATTTTTTTAATATTTAGGTAGATACAGATCTGAAAATAATTTTTGGTTGAACCATCAAAGTATTTATTATGTGTAGAAAACTTAAGGAAAAAGTTTTGACATTCTAGCAATCAACTTGAGCGCCCTGCATAATTATTTTGATAACCCAACAAAAATATTTTCAGATCTACATCTAACTAAATTTTTAGATGCTTCCGTAAAACCATTCTTTCTGTGTACAATTTTCTTCATCGGACAATTAGAGATATTATCACCCACTTAGGGCGCCACAAACAGATTAATGTAACGCATTAAACTGCCTTTATTCAGCACGCTAATCTCCAAATTTTTCAAACTCGCACCACGAATTCGCTCCACGAGGCTACCTTTTTAATCCTGACTTTTATGTCGCGACTCACGTGCGCTATTTAGGCTGAATTATTAGCCGTAATCGTTATCGCGTTTCAGAGTGCTCGCTACTACCCGCGTTTACGATCAATAAAACGCGAAAGACGGTGTTTCGAATTCGGTCGAGTAGAGAGACCAACCCGAGAATAAATGTGACGAACGAGTTCGCCGGTCCGGAAACACACTCCGAATGGATACGTAGCCGACCCTTTTATGAAGGGCAGTATTCGCGCGCGAGTGATTCGTTTCGATTCTTGGTGCATAACGTGCTGAACGTATAACTCATAACAAGAATCTCTACGAAAAAAATCAACTTTACGGACGATTGGCATCAATATTCATCTCGCGGCGCCCAGAGACAAATTCTCAACAAAGAGGGTTTTTATGATCCTGATGTTTTTTCTGATCCCCTTTGCGCTTCGATGTCACGCCGATAGCTGGTATTATCTTTCAGTAAATTGGAAAGCGGTTTTGTACGTCCCCGTGCAGTTTTACTAAACGTTCGTATCCGGAAATTGATCCGTATATAAGATTCATTTCAGTGTCACTACGTGTAGTATGTATTATTACGGGACGGAAATTGTAGCGATAAAATTTGAAACAAAGCTGAACGACAGCGACAAAATTGTATTCACATAGTTATTCCTGTGTATATCATAATCTAGAAATGATGGCAGACAAATATTTAATACAATAATTTAATACAAATAATTTAACACAATAATATCACAAAGTTTTACACAAATTTTACTCAAATTGGTTAACAGAATAATACCTAACTGTTGAATTAGGAAGATCAAAAGAATATTTTCAGTCTCTAAAGGATTCTGGCAACCAATTTTGCAAATGTGCAAATATGCAATCTAAAGATTTAAAAAATAGCCGAAAAGAAAGTTACTGTAGAATTTTAACGAATGTATTTTACAGGTGAACTTACATCTCTTTTCCCTCGGGTTACACTGTCACGTTTAGTTCAACATACACAACGAATCTTTTAGAGTTTCCTGCCACGTTCGTACAACTCATCCTTTTTTTTTTTTACTATTTTTACGTTACGAGTAACTTTCTTTTGCCCGAGCGTGAGGAAACCTCGTCTTAACTTTTCGAGAGCGCGAAACGGACGAACAGTTTCTCAGTCCAATAAAATTAGTATCACTACATTTTTAATAATATTTTGTACTAAATTGTGTATGAACTTTCATACAAGAATGAGTATATAGGGGACTGCGAACATCTTAATAGAAAAATTTAATTTAAAGCTGACAATTATTTATTAATTATACAAGACTTCATTCAAAAGATACAGCTATTTGGCTTTAAAGTACAATAATTAACATTCATGTATTATCAATGTAAACTATAATTTAAACAAAAAAATTCCGTTCGGAATTATCTGTCGCACGCAGGCACCGACTGGGTTTTGTTCTTTGTTTAAAATAATAATTTATATTGAATATGAATGTTAATTATATTGTAGATTAGAGTGAAATAATTGTTAAATAAAAACTTCTATATAATTAATAAATAATTGTCAGCTTCATTTAACTTTTCCCTTAGTTATTCGCAGTAACAACATTTTTTCCTTACATCAAAAACAACGGAAACATGTAATGATATTTATCTTAAACAGCATGTGCCTCTTTATGTCACGTGTTATATTGTGGCACTGATTGTATATCAGATTATCGCTAAATGTGAGAAATGAGAGAATATCACTACTATAATATACTACAATAGTATTGTTCGCGTTTAATATCGTTCCCGTGTTCCCAATTCTTTCACTCCTCTAACGCGATCAGTAAATATTCTTTTCAAATCAATTAAGAGAAAAATAAACCTATTTTCGATCAAAGCGGATCTTAGTGCTTAAATATTTTAGAGTAAAATAGACATATCCAATTTTTTCAAATATTGCCATTTCTCTGGAAATATGTATAACATATAAATTCACGCCAAAATATTTAAGCACTAAGATCCTCTTTGGCCGATAATAGAATTTCTCTTTAATTTAAATCCTTTCAAAAGTAGAAAAATAAATTCTTATCCTTTTAGATAATTTGTTTTTCCATTCCGCTTTTAAAAGAAATCGTGTTAAAAGGAGAAAAATTGTGAGATACTCGGAAAAAAATATTTCCTATCATAAGAAAATCTACGCACTGCTTTCGAGATTTCTATGGGAGAAATAACAGACGTCAAATATTATTTAATGCCAGCGAGAGTCTTTCTTTCTCGGTGTTATCTCGTCCGCGCCAGATCGAAGGACAATTCTACGAAAGACATCGTGAGAACGTCGAAGTGTCCCATTGTTGGACAAAGTCGTATCGCCGTCGTCGAGGGATGATACGGTCGAAGAAGAGCGCGGCAAAGAAACACCGGAACCGGACGTTGCGTCGACAAAGAAACGAGAACGACGGGAAGATACCGACGAGTGAAGTGTCATCGAAGAATTCACGGGCGATCTCAAGAAAGCCTCGAGATCCGAGCCTAGCGTTCAATAGCCATCTCTCCCGACACGTACGGGGAGTACAATTTCTTCAGGATATACGAGAGTGTTTACTCACCCTGAACTCCCCGCCGCAGCCATCGTCCAGCTCCAAGAGATATCCCTCGATGGCGGGGCCTCTCTGTCCAGCGCAGCCCATAATTCCGTGGCCAGGAGGCGGCTGCCAGGCAACGGTGACGCTGTTGTTCTCGGCGCTACACTCTTCGGGGATCAGTAAAGGAGCTCCGGGTGCTGGAAATGCGTACGTCGAGACGGTTTAACAGCACTCCGCGTTATTGCGATCGCCAGCGTTGCGTAGAAACGCGGCGGTAAAGTAATGAGCTAGATTTAATGTCTTTCAGGTGTGCGTGACTTCAAGCCCAAGGGAGTTTGAAGTCAATTCCAACAACGATAATCGCAGTAACGTTCGCGATAATTCGAGTTATTATATTAAATCGAGTTATTATATATGTAATAAAGTTATTATATTAGTTATCATATTAAATACATGAACTCTAAATTCATTGAAGTAGAATCTCACTCTATAGAGTGACAATTGAATCAATCTTGAAAAAGAGAGTAGATCAATTTTCAATCTTTAAAAGTAAGGTTTCACTTTTTACAGTAAGATTGACTCTAAAAGTTTTAGACGGAAAATAAACGAAAATTTCAATTCTTCGATTAACTTGAAATAAAACCCTTCGTTTGTTAATGCAACGAACTCCGCTCGCGTGATGGAAAAGTATAGATAGGGTTGCTTTGAAGTTGTCTCGTAAAAATAAAGTTATAAGCAGACTATAAATCAGCTGTTGTACTTGCTTAAAGACGGAAGCTTCCAATACTGAAATTTTCTACTTCGGTAAAACTTTGTACACACTTAAGAAGTTTCTCGAGTAAGTAACTAAACATTTCGTATTTTCGTAAGGATTGAGGTAAAGGCATTTAACTTTGGAGATTTTGAGCCAACGAAGTTTGCTTGTAAATCATTTTACAAGCGAATAAGCTTATAAATAAGTAGGAAGTTGTAAATGCAAATAGATTAAAATGTAATCAATAGAAAAAAAGAAAAATCCCTAATAAAATTATAATATGCTCGTGCATGTTTATATATGTATATGTAATGCATCTTTGTACAAGTAATAAACATATATATACTCTTCAAATTTTTTGGAATGAATCTCACTCCAAAAGACTGAAAATTCAGCCAGTTTTGAGAAAAGAGTGAAAATATTTTTACTCTTAAACAAGAGTAGCAGATTTTCAATCTTGAGGAGTAAGATTTTATTTTTTTGGAGTGAAAATCACTCTAAGGAATGTGAAGTATCATTCCAAAAAAAGAAGTGAGATATCATTTCTTTGGAGTGAATCTCATTCCAAAATAATAAAATCTTATTCTAAAAGAGTGAAAATCTGCCTCTTTTGTTCAAGAATGAAAAGTTCTTTTTTCAAGACTGACTCAATTTTCACTTCAAAAGATTTAGACAGTACATATAAAATTATAAATTAAAAATACACACACTGTGAAGAAAATAAAGATTCACAGATAGACGATTTCATTTGACAGATTTAATTATCGCTAGCCGACTTCAATACGATATGATTTGAAATCCAAATGAATTTGGGTATTTGACTCCAATCCGATTTGCTTCGAAGCCGGATTGCCAGTGATGACCTTCGGTGGCAATAATTTTACGATTTAAACAGGCTTCGGACTGTCGAATTTGTCGCGAGTTTCCTAACGACGGACGAAACTTGGTTGTTGCCGCAGTGACCGCAATTGTATTCGATTCAGACTGTCTAAGGTACAAGTTAAAGCCGCGGAAATTACTGTGCGCTATCCAGATTTCTGTCCCACAGAAATGTACTGAGCTGTCAATGCAGAACACCATACCTCAATTTGCCAAGTCGATTGGAAAATACGTATAACTTTCTCAACAAAACGCTAAAATCAAACTGATCACATATTGGAACCTAAAATAAAATTAACAGCCAATATTAATTTCTTTTGAAGCTGCAATATTATGTGTAAAAGAAGTAATTTATTTAACTCTGTAATTTGAGTCTTTTTTGGTACATGCGAATTTTCACTCTCAAATTTCTCTAAAATAAAAAGGAGCTCCGGTTTGTTTATTGCTAAGTTATACATTTTTAAAATTTCCATTTTTTCCTTATTTTTGCTCAAATTTCAATTTTTATGAAATAAACATTTGGGACATAATAAATAAAGGTCCTAAATAGTCAAATTGGATTTTTAATTATTAAATAATTCGATGTAAATTTATATACTACATATCTAACCCTGCAAACTGCACGTCGAATTTAATTTTCAGCCTTGAAACGCAATCCTAACAGAACTAGAGTAGTAATATTACAAATTAAATTGACAAGCAATTTAATAATATTGTAGGGACCGGTGGAAAAATTAACGGAGCCTATTGAGATTTTTTTTTTTTTTTAAACTCGGGAGCTCTCGTTTTCAATCCTAGCACTCAATGTGCTACGCCAATGACGCTCCACTGTTGTCATACTTATTCCGGTCGTCTATATATACTTTTAAATGGTTTTACGGTTCTCTTTATTTTCCTACAATATTGATGCTCACAAGCATCTTAGAAAGATTTTAATAATTTGATTCTGATAAGCATTTCTTACAAAGATCTTAATAATAAAAACACTACTTGATAATGTAATAGAGATGTTGAAAAGTAATCTTGAATTTTTCTATTTTTTGAAAGCCTAGAACAGTAAAAAAAGAATTTAGGCTGAACGAAAAAGACCCAGATTGCAGAGAAAGATTAAAAAAAAAAAGAATATTTCAAATGTCCAAACATCTTTCGTTTAAAATGAGACATTGCATTTAAAAATGCTAACGCGTATAAGTATAATACATATATTTCTTCTCATACGGGAAATTACATTAATTTATTTGATAGAGAGAAATCCGCGTTCGTTTTCACCGTAAAAGAGCGATCGTTCAGAGCGATACTGATCACTTTGGACCGGGCATTCATTAGGGATCACGTAAATGTTAGGAATAGTCCGCTTTCAAGAGCGTTAACACGCGCTGTAGGTGGTCGTTGATGCTTCTACATGCAATTATCTGATTTTCAGTGAATGCTCGCCGTGTCGCGACGCAGGTCGTTGGTTAACTTGTTGGCATGCTAATAAACCAAAAGCGTTTCCTCTCAGTTCGCGCTGGCCACTGGCGGCGTGCGGTTTCGCGCAAACTTATCTCTCGAAAACGCTGTTGACTCGACACGGTGACCGTCGACTTCCTGTCCGTTTCGGTCGTCGATTCCGGATGTGCCGGCAGCATAATCCGATCGGACGGTCGCCACCGCGACCAAGGAGTAAACACGCGTCAAAAAGGCGAAAGACGGGAAAGGCCAAGGCTCGGAAAATACGTCGCGATGTGCAGTTGGATAAAAAGAGACGTGTTCTGAAAGTTTACCGTACTGTTTTTGCCATGTCGGTAGATACTGTTGAATCACATAAACCGCAATCAAGCTTTTTGACAAAATTATTTTATACAGGGCGTCTCATCTGTATCGCATTACCTTTTTTAGTGATGCGTTCGGCAAATAAAACAATTCAGTAAGCACTTAAGCCAGAAATACATAGAAAAACGTAATGCACTAAGAACGTAAATAATAGACGAATCGATCAATCACGGTAAAGAACTACTTTACGTTCTGATTGGCCGATTCGCTTACTGCTCAAGTTTTATTGTCTTACGTCTTTTAATATGTTTCTAGCTTTAGTGATTATTTATTTTCATACTTCGTCTGTTGAATGCAACTAATTTCTTTGAGATCAATTCGAGATCGATTTTTACTTTGCACTCTTTGCAGTATATTTACAATTAATCTACAATTAATCTTAATTTTGATTGTAAATCAGATTATAAATCAGAAAGAAAATTTGTTTTTTATAATAAATAAAAAGATAAACGAGTCAGTGATCGAATGATTGGAATCGTAATAACGGCGTATAGAAATATATTTTTTGCAGGGCGAAAAGAGGAACTTCAATGGAGTCCCATATATTCATACAGATGAAAAAGTATTCTCTTCCATAATTTTCTGGAATAAAAGCCGTGGAAGCTACGATTCCACGCAAAAACTAATCACCTTTCCGATTTCGGACAAAATTGACTCGTGAATTCAATGATGTACGAAACATAATACGTTTTTTCAATATATATGATGTAGGAAAAAATCGCGTTTTTCTGTACAAAAGATATAATCTTTTGTACAGGAAAATATCATTTCACGTATGGGATTAAAAAATGCAATTTTTATATGCAACTAGGAAGATTTAAACAAACGTACCGCAATACATAAAGAGAAAAAAAAATGATCCATGATGCGTCAACACGAGATTCAATTTTATTTCCAAATATTAAATGTTTTGTTATATCGCGACGCGAAAAGACTACAATAGTAAAAGGATTAAACAGCACACTGTGTAAAATTATAGTTTAAATTCAGATTTGAGAAATCACTTATAGTTGACGGGAGTGAGTCTCGAGAGGCGTATCACAAAATTTATTACTCTATTTTATATGTATAAACAGACGCAGAACACTAGGAATGTTTCGTCTACTTGCGGCGTCAAGGAAGACTTAACATGTGTATGTATAATTAACTGGCTTCATGCTTGACAGCGAATCGTCACGGAGAGTTCAGCATATCCTTGGAGAGAGCCGTTCCGTTCTATAGTACGAGAGCTCTAAGGTCCCTGTAGTACTCGCATTATGAAATTAGGCTAATGGCACCAGCGTTACATAACTATGTTCACCGTCAAACCGCCAGAGCTTTAATGCAAATTAAGATCGTCTTGAGAAACATTTATCATTTTGTATTTTCATTTCCAGTTACATAAATGGCAAACAAAAAGGAAACATTACTTTTCATTTGAACACGTCGAACAAGTAGGAAGTTACAAATAACGATGCTCGTTCATTTAACTCGGGAATAATCACCTGATTTTTTTTTTAATGTAAACTACAATATTTTCTGAAAAACGTAAATAGAAATCAAGTAAATATTAAAATGAATAAGCACGTTAAGTAACTTATTATGATATTATTTATAAAAAAGATAAAGATTTTAATTAATATCAATAATTAATTAACGCGCCTTTTTCTTGCGGGTTTTCGAATTTATTTATTTAAAATTTGTTTAAGAATTATTTAGAATTATTTAAAGATTTGTAAAGAATAGTGATTAAAAAAGAAAGAAGACATTAAGCAATATCCATACAAAACGGTATTTTACAATTCATATTTTTCCATCGTGTATGTAAAAATATTCCTACATGGCTATTTCCAGGTTAAATATCTCGCTATAATTTGAGAGCTTAATAAAGCTAATAGCTTTTCTAGTTAAAATGCAAAAAATTATTAAAATTATGATATAAGAATTCGAAGTGTAATTTTTAGGACGGTGTTAAGTGGAATCGCATAATTTGCGTGACGTGCGACATGGTGAAAATCGAAGAGAGAAAAGTCGTTTATGTCAAATAGGAAAAGAGCAACGCAGCGTAGAATAAACTCTCTTCCTGTTACACCACTTATCGCGATCCAAAAACTCGTGTAATCCGACGTGAACCTCGATGGAGCCGTTCACACGGTAAATTCCGTTGCACCACGCTCCGTCGCGCTATGTCGTCGACATTACAATCGATTATCCCGGATTTTGTCGGATTTTATGTTGGCGCTATCAAACGTGCGAGTCCATAATCTCTAGGTATTATAGCCAGCGTGGATGATTACTTCTTTTGATATTATCTCCAATGATAAACATAGTTTAAGAAACTAGAAATGATAATACGTCTTAACAGTAAAGGTTAATTAAAAGTATTATTGCTAACGTTTAATTAATCTTCTACTCACAATGTTGGACTTTAAAATTAAAGGCATAATTGATTTTTTGATTATATGAATTTTGATAGCTAAATTTAAATCTGTAAAAGAGTCAAATATCATCCAACTTCTATAATAATAAAAATGGCAAAAACTCATTAAAACTTCCACAAGTGTATAAGAATTTTTTCAGTATACAGTCTGTATAAAATATCATCAATATAATATAATCAATAATATAAAATTCTGTATTGAAGTTCGAAACCGATGTGAACCTGGCGCCCAACTTTATCAAAATTAAAAATTAATACCGTAGGGCGTTTGTACTTCGTTTGTACCCGTTTGTACCTCCCTTATTTTCGTTTGTACCTCAAACAGTTAAACAAAAAATGAAATACAAAAAATGGCCAGCGCCCAAGTTTAATATTTTTTAATTTCATTTATGCCATTCGAAAGAGAATCGTTTGTACCCGTTTGTACCTCCCTTACTTTCGTTTGTACCTCAAAGGGTTCGGAGATACAGCGCTTTTCAATTTTTGCACAAGCCCTATATAGCTAACTTTGCCAATTTTCAAGATATCGAAACGGGACCAACGGCATTCGATAGAGAATCGTTTGTACCCGTTTGTACCTCCCTCACTTTCGTTTGTACCTCGAAGGGTTCGGAGATACCGCGCTTTTCAATTTTTGCACAAGCCCTATATAGCTAACTTTGCCAATTTTCAAGATATCGAAACGGGACCAACGGCATTCGAAAGAGAATCGTTTGTACCCGTTTGTACCTCCTTCACTTTCGTTTGTACCTCGAAGGGTTCGGAGATACCGCGCTTTTCAATTTTTGCACAAGCCCTATATAGCTAACTTTGCCAATTTTCAAGATATCGAAACGGGACCAACGGCATTCGAAAGAGAATCGTTTGTACCCGTTTGTACCTCCCTCACTTTCGTTTGTACCTCGAAGGGTTCGGAGATACCGCGCTTTTCAATTTTTGCACAAGCCCTATATAGCTAACTTTGCCAATTTTCAAGATATCGAAACGGGACCAACGGCATTCGAAAGAGAATCGTTTGTACCCGTTTGTACCTCCCTCACTTTCGTTTGTACCTCGAAGGGTTCGGAGATACCGCGCTTTTCAATTTTTGCACAAGCCCTATATAGCTAACTTTGCCAATTTTCAAGATATCGAAACGGGACCAACGGCATTCGAAAGAGAATCGTTTGTACCCGTTTGTACCTCCCTCACTTTCGTTTGTACCTCGAAGGGTTCGGAGATACCGCGCTTTTCAATTTTTGCACAAGCCCTATATAGCTAACTTTGCCAATTTTCAAGATATCGAAACGGGACCAACGGCATTCGAAAGAGAATCGTTTGTACCCGTTTGTACCTCCCTCACTTTCGTTTGTACCTCGAAGGGTTCGGAGATACCGCGCTTTTCAATTTTTGCACAAGCCCTATATAGCTAACTTTGCCAATTTTCAAGATATCGAAACGGGACCAACGGCATTCGAAAGAGAATCGTTTGTACCCGTTTGTACCTCCCTCACTTTCGTTTGTACCTCGAAGGGTTCGGAGATACCGCGCTTTTCAATTTTTGCACAAGCCCTATATAGCTAACTTTGCCAATTTTCAAGATATCGAAACGGGACCAACGGCATTCGAAAGAGAATCGTTTGTACCCGTTTGTACCTCCCTCACTTTCGTTTGTACCTCGAAGGGTTCGGAGATACCGCGCTTTTCAATTTTTGCACAAGCCCTATATAGCTAACTTAAAAATGGCCGACTTTTCCTCTTGGTGCATTTCTGAAATTTTGAAATCGCTGTATCTCCGAACCCTTCGAGGTACAAACGAAAGTGAGGGAGGTACAAACGGGTACAAACGATTCTCTTTCGAATGCCGTTGGTCCCGTTTCGATATCTTGAAAATTGGCAAAGTTAGCTATATAGGGCTTGTGCAAAAATTGAAAAGCGCTGTATCTCCGAACCCTTTGAGGTACAAACGAAAGTAAGGGAGGTACAAACGGGTACAAACGATTCTCTTTCGAATGGCATAAATGAAATTAAAAAATATTAAACTTGGGCGCTGGCCATTTTTTGTATTTCATTTTTTGTTTAACTGTTTGAGGTACAAACGAAAATAAGGGAGGTACAAACGGGTACAAACGAAGTACAAACGCCCTACGGTATTAATTTTTAATTTTGATAAAGTTGGGCGCCAGGTTCACACCGGTAAGTTCGAAGGCCCAAATTGCAGACGAAGGGTGAAAATTTCACGTTGCTGATGGAGGGTGAAATTTGAACGGATCGTGTAACAAACTCAGAGAGAAAGAGAGAGAAAGAGAACACCGATACTGCGCTTGTAACGTTTACGATCCGACCGAATAACGACAAGAATCCGGACGAAGTGAGAAGCGTAATGGTTACCGCGGCGTCAATTAAAGCCGGCTAAAAAAGTCGCGGGGGAAACACGTGAAATATCGATCATCCGCCTTTTACGAGGGTGCGCTCGTAAAAGTGGAAATTAATGGGCAGAACAGGTGCACGCGAGTGACTCGAAGATCTCCGCTTTCGAAGGAGCGACGCGGTCTCGACAGAGACGCGTGGAAACAACGTACACGGATAAAAAACTGTTACGATCGCTCTTTTTACAGCTTTACAATGGGGTCCGACGTGAATCGACACACCGGCGAAACTTTATGCCCATATCGGAATGATTTATCGAACGGCGCGAGACGCGTCGCGCCACGCCGCGCCGATATCCGATACGTATCCAGATTCTCTCCCTTTTCCTCTCCTCTCCTCTCCTCTCTCTCTCTCTCTCTCTCTCTCTCTCTCTTTCTCTGTTTCTCTCTAGTCATTCTATTCACTTTGTGAGGAAAACGTGGAAAAAGAATGCACCGATAAGGGTTATACAGTGAGAGAGAAAGAGAGAGAGAGAGAGAAAGAGAGAGAGAGAGAGTCATGACGAAGCAGAGAATGCGCCGATAGCCCGTTTAAATGTATCGCGTGCGAAATATATCTTGCTGATAAAACTTAGCGACAGGTGAAAATAAACTTCGCAAAGGGCGGACGGTTCTTGACTTGGCGAAAAATGGTCTTCTCGCGAGACTCGACAGTGATCTTGACGAAGTTCGTAGAAGACGATCTTTCACGCTTCACTCCAAGCGCAGAAGCATTCTTGAAATAATCACGTTCACTTCGGCACTTTCTGGAAACGCGAGACAATTATTTGCACGTGAGAAACTTCTTTCAAACTCTTGAGAATCTTCGATTATACTTTTTATTTGAGTCCGATACGGTACAATTCCCTTTTCCTTATATTACATTCGTAGATGGATGTATTTATTTCCTCTGATATATTTCTTTCTATAGTTCTTCGTTACTATGGGAGTTATAATCAGATAAAAAAAAAAAGAAGAACTCTTGGCAGACTCGACTTATGAAATTCATTAATTTCATTTTTTATTTAACTCTTCAGAATCTTATATGAAATTTATTATACATATTATTATGTATACAATAGTTATTTAATATATATATATATATAAAATTAA
>NW_017257208.1:630629-644303 GCF_001594055.1 Mycetomoellerius zeteki
TTATATATATATATATATAAAATTAACTTATAAGATTCTCTCTAAAGAGTTAATTATTTAAATAAAAAGTAAAGAATTTTTTAGTAAAAAAAGAAACTATTTTCGTATTTAAATAAAAATGTATTTTAGATTAAATATAGAAAAACAGATTAATATTTCTTTTCTCACTAAAAAATAATTTTTAAATAGCGTTATATTTATTTCAAGACACTATGATGAAGTTTAGTATCTCATCTATTTCTACTTATGTAGAGGAATTTAATTAAACATCCTTTGAATAAAATATTCGCATTAAAAGTTACTTCAGTCACTACAGGTATAGTGACTATAGAACTTGAGCGCTAAAAGAATCAGCGTTATTATTAAAAGGCCGTTGACGACAGAGCGTGATTGCAGCAAACATAAATTAATGAGCGAATTAATCTGCCAGCGTTGAGGAGGTAGAGTTCCCGTTTACTCATGTTATCTTGGCGAGACATACGTACGGAACATTTAACGTCGCATTGTGCGGTCGTCAGCCTCGTCCGCGACAAGCTTGAGTTTAATTTTTCGCTCGACGTCTAGACCGATTCTTTTTCCGTTCTCCTTTTCTACAGTGACGTTATGGAGAGAAATCTATCGACCAAATAGAGCAGAATACTAAGCGTTTGCCAAAAATATCAGAAAAATTGACTTTAAACTTTATACAATCTAAACGTCACTCCAAGAAAAGCGATTTTACATTCGTAAAATAAATTTATATTACATTTACAGTATTAACATAAACGTAACATTTTACCAGGCAATAATGATTCGCGCTCATAATCGGTGCACCGCGCTGTAACATAAAATATGATAAGCCACATGAATTCTGCAGTGACAAATTTTTAACTTCAGAGCGGCTCGGTCGCCTTTAAATCCACGGAGGCAGATAATAACGAGATTTAGCAGCGGCCCGAAAAATTCAACAATTTTACGTGTCGTAAAACTCGAGATATTGGCGATCGCACTAAAGTTGAAACCGCAATAAAGTCAAAATTTAAGAAAGCAGAGCACCTGTTCAGGAACATCGACTCATCGTCGTTCATCGTCGATTGCTTGTCTCTCCCTCGTCTCAATATGACGGAATTTTTATGTTCGATTAAGTTCACTCCACCGAGATGGAAACGGCGCTGGGCGCGCGCACGTAATGGCCTCGTAAAATACGAAAATGAATTTCGTATTTTCTCTTTGCCCACCGTTCACATCGTTGTAAACTACTAAGCAGCTGTTATAACTGCGATCGCAGATTTTCCCATTTTCGGCTTATTGCTTCGTGCGAAATAATTATGAAAATTAATGATGAGTTACTCACCACTAATTTCATTTTTATTCATTATCCCGATTTTTCCAAGTATTCTATTAACATCTAAATTTTTTCTATACAATAAAATTTAAAACATAAAATTTCTTTAGAGACTTTCTTAAGAGAAAAGAAAAGGATTACTGACCGTGCCAAGTATCAATATTATATATGTTGTTTAACTCTTTGAAGGATGATGATATAAAGAATGTTCCACTTTATTGTTTGAACGTGTATAAACATTATTCATACCACCTTTATGAAATTATGAAATTACTAGAAACACAGAAGTTTACATGTGGTGGGCTTGAATTATATCCCTTCTTATAATTATAATTACATAAATAAAATTTATTTATTTTTTTATTATTTTGTGTAATATTGTATTCTTTCTCTCTCTACAAGTAATTAAAATAAAACTACTTTGTCACATTTTATAAAAATAATTTTTATACAAAACATTTTTTGTTGTAAAATTCTATGCTTCAAAATGTTAAAAGAACAAGGAAATTCGTGACCCAATGAAATATGCATATACTTTTCTAATGTATTACATTCGTTAGATTCTGGGAAACGCGCTCGAGTGATTTCGTTGGAAACTTTACGCGGAATTCCCGCGAACTTGAAAGTTTCCACGGGGCACATTCCTCGCTTTGCTATTTGCAAAGCCAGGTTAAGTAAATGAAATTCCGTGTGACTGCCGATCGCAGATTTTAACGAACCGAGGCGTGCCACTCTTTGACGAGCAAACTGCGAGTAATGAAGAAACTTTCTGATATCACCGTACGATTTGTATCAAGATTCCACGAAAGTGAAATGTCTTGATAAAGAAGCGAGTTTACACCTTTCTCGACGATGGTCGTTTATAGGGTTTTCATTAAATAGATTTGTATTTCATTAACTCTCCTTTCCTAATTTCAATCAGAACGTGCGGTTGTAAATTTGTTAAAATAATGAGTGAGTATAACGTGCTTTCCGCACGCGGTGTCCTTAATTTTAATGGCGAGTGCTTTGACCAATTCTGGGTTGATTCCATCGTCAAATTGAGTCGACGAAATCGATAATTTTATTTGCCACTCGAGTGAATTGAATTTCGAGTTTGCGTCTGTCTTGTGACTCCCGTCCTTCTATCCGTACGTTATTAAGTTATCCATACATTTGTAAACACGTTAATCAGATGTGATTAACGTTTTCCGATCTGACATCGGTCCGTAACACCCGGCATCAACGAAGAGCCGTGTATATTCAGCGAACGGTAAGGAGAGGTTGTTTCCTTGTAACGAGTTAATACCTCTAGATCGTTATAGCAGTTACTGCAAAGCCGGTACCTAATTAATCCGCTTTTGAAACGTTTTAGTGTACGGCAAAGCTATGGCGAGCAAGGAGGCATGCTTAAAGGAGTCGTTGCCGGGGGCTACGTAAAATTATTAAGCAGATCCCCCGCCCTACTCTCTCCCCTCGTCATCTCTCAGCCGTCTAGACGACTTTGGCGGGTGAGATTGACGCCTCCTTCATCTCTCTTAATTATTTCTTTTTCATCTTTTTTTTTCTTTCCCGTGTCACTAATATTTAACTATATGTCTACAACTGCGTTTACCACTATTGAGTTTCCATTACCTGCTGTAGGAAATCGCTCTTCCCCCTCTGACGCTGCGTCCAACAGTAAAGTGATTTATAATCGGTGAAAATATTTGCATCTACTTATATACATTGCATGCAAACACAACGTCAAACGAAACTCGCTCGAAAGTCTCTTATCGGAATATCAGATACGTTTACTTGTGATCTCTCTGTTAATTTACAATCGCGGGGCTTATTAATTCGCG
This sequence comes from Mycetomoellerius zeteki, assembly GCF_001594055.1. Taxonomy (NCBI): domain Eukaryota; kingdom Metazoa; phylum Arthropoda; class Insecta; order Hymenoptera; family Formicidae; genus Mycetomoellerius; species Mycetomoellerius zeteki. The sequence goes on from NW_017257208.1 coordinate 633,777, forward strand.
CGTAAAAAAATTATTATTCCTTTCACGCGACTATTATCAAGTCTGCACATATCTCAATAAAATTAATCAATAAAAACAGGATGTGATCTAGAGCGTAAAATTGCAGCTAATCTAAATAATCTATATAACAGAACTCTAATTGTCATTGCTAGTCGTTTCAGGAGTTACGTAATAACAAGAAAGTCGAAGCTTACAGTAGCGTGTATAACCTCCGTTTCGCCGATTTGAGAGATAAACGACTATCAACGAACAAGACTTGCACAAAGTTGCGCGATCAGCGCGGCCCCGTAAAGATAAATCGCTCCACAAAATCCCGGTAGTCGCGGAACGAGAAGCTACGAGTCAATTAAGCGTGCACGAAGTCGTCTTTCGAACGAGTTTACACCGGTTTTACGCTCGTTGTTTTATCGCGGGTACATACATAGGTACGCAATGCGAGCTACGATTCGACGAACCATCATGAACAATTCAGTTCGCGTAATGAACTAAGCGGATGAGTTTCCGACGAGAACGTGGAGCCAACGAGATGTTTTACGAGCTATCTCAGACATCATGACGAAGAAATGTCTGATTTATTCAAGCGACTGTTGCGGTGATTTTCCAGAGAAAAAGTCTTCCACAAAATGTTTGCAAAATCATTAAATTATTAAAACATGTGCTACTTATTTGAATGAGAAATACATATTTTAAATATCAAAGATTATTTAGGAAAGATTTATCTTAAACAATATTTTTTTAATCTCCTAGTTTTAACCTACGTTTATTGTTGTCGTTACTTAGTTTTATTTGTAACTAATTTGGACTTCTGAATTCAGCTCAAGACTAAAACGTGAGACGAAATCTCCATGATTTAAATTATATTTTCATTCGTAGGTACGACTGTTTACTGAAGATGACCGTTTACTTAAATTTGAGCCGAACATTCAATTAATTATTGTGCATTGATTATTATTTTATACAAGATAACTGGGCATTTTTAATTTTGTAATTTTCAAAAGTCTTTACTTGTTCATTTTATTTGTAACATTAAATTGCATAACGTTACGTGTTATAGATATTTGAAATAAGCACGTATATATCGTAGAGAATTGAAGGTGTCTCATTTATCAAACTATATTATAGATATGTGTTTCTGCAACGAAATTATCTATTGGTTAGCTCTAATCGCGTTGGCTCCCAACTAACTTCCTCTTTAGTACACGCGATAGGTCTACGATACTTTGACTGAGTTCCGTAGCAATTAATTAAGCTGTACTTTGTGGAACTGCAATGAAATCAATAACATCAACAGCGAAGTTTCACAGGTTTATCCCGGAACATCTTATTTAGTTCAAGTTGTAAAAAGTCGAAGTTTCTTGTTCGTCCAAGCATAAATTTGAAATTTAATATCGATTTCTTTTTTTCAAAGAAACATTTATACCAGAGGGTTATACAAGTCTAATCGATCAAGCGGAAATGGTAGCGTGCAAAAAGCTCATTTGCTTCACGTACACCGTGAGTAAAAATTCATGTCATTTCTCATTTCGTCTTAATACGATGTAGTTGCTATCGGGAAACCCGAACCCGTCCGTACGATAAAATTTATTCGCGATCATTACCGGATGGATCGCCGGATAGGTTCAATTTACGCTTGCACACGGACATTACACAACCATATAAACCACATTCGCCCATCACGGCGGACTCACGTTTGAGTTGGACGAAGGTGAGCTGATCGATGGCGCGGCGCAGCGGCTTGTCGTCCAGGGTAAGATCGAGCAACGGCAAACGAGCGATCTCCTGCACACCCTCGGCGCCGCCCCAGGAACCGGCGGCCGTCGCTGCTCGGACTGACAACATACCGCCGATCTGCAAGAAGGCCGCGCTGTCGGTCTCCTTCAGCGCCTCGATGCAGAACGTGAGCAACGCCGTAGTCGCCTGGAGATGCGTGGCGCATCTCGCCACCTGGTCTCGCAACGACCGCACCCTGGCCTCCCTGGTCTGCCGAGCGGCTTCGATCAACCGTGACTTTCTCGCTTGCAGAAGATTCACCAGGTTCGTCACCCGATCCTCGACCTCCTCCTCAAGCGCCACGCATTCCTCCTGGAATGGATTATTCCCTTTGATTTTATAATATCGCGAAATATCTTATTCGATATTACTTTAATGTATAATATTATCTGTCCGCGACAGAATTTCATGATAAACTCTCTCTGCAGAAAACTTAATATATATTTAATGTATAGAAGAAATTATGATCTGCCATTATATTCAATACTTATATTTCGTTATAGAAAATTGGAAAAATAATTCGGTAAACTAATAATTAATTTTTATAAAAATATAGTAGCAATTTTTTTGCTAAAAATATCTTTCTATAAATCTACTTTCACGGAACAAGTTTAATTTTTGATACTTTAACTTTTTTAAAAATATCGCACATTTTTTTACTTGCACACACACATACATATTTAAATATAGAAGACAATGTTTGTATAGATATTGTTCGAGAAATTTAATATATCAAATTGATTACGCATGTCCGTGTATGAAAAAGGGAAAATAGAAGACTATATTAAAAGGAATCTCTGTTGGCTTTCGGAGTTTGGTTCACCGATTGTAAGCTATCCTTTGTATATTCGAATTATCCCTTCAGCCATCAGAGAATGCAGGGCGGGTTTCTATCCCGCAAAGAACTGATGTAATTAATGCCATATCTTTTCGCAATTTCACAGCACCGTACCGCGTTGACACGTCCGTCAACACGAAATTTAAAACGGGCGCCAAAGGCGCCCATACTCACATGTACTTTATCCGTCATTCCTTTGAGCCTTTGAATGAACTCCGTTGTCGAGCGGGCTCTCTCCGACAGCTGCTGTAGATTCTGCGACAGCTCCGTCTGTAACAGCAGAAATTCACGACACGTGAAGAAACGTGCGGTACTCACAGAATGTGATACGTAGACGTTTGTACCAAAGGTGACTAAAGATATCAATGTGGAATAAAAACGACCTTGCTTTTTTTTTTTAAGAAAAAATACTGTAAAGATATGTATCGATTTGGAATAAAAAGAACCTTTTTTTTTAAGACAAAAAACTATAAATGATAAAGTTTTAACACCATATTGTGCTATAAATTAAATTGTACGATATATTGAAAAATATAATATTATACACTATGTAATACATATGAAAAGTATATGTAAGATGTATATTTTTATTGTATATACGTTAATATACAATATTATATACACTGAAAATAAATTTTAATAAATGTTTAATAAATTTAAATAAATGTTTGTTTGAATAGTACTAGCTAAATATTTATCAAATATAAAACCATATATTCATTTGGTACAAGAACTATTAATCTAAGTATTATTTTTTGAGTAAATATTTTTATTTATTGTAAGTAAATATTTAGTTAATACTATTTAAACAAATATTTAATAAAATTTAGTACATTTTTTCTCAGTGTATAATATGTGCGTTTCTGTGTATACGTATGTAGTGCAAAACAGAGATTACATACTAGTAAACTGTACATAGATAGATAGAGGTACTGATGACTAATGAAGACGAATTATGTACAGCACAAGCGTTCGGTGTTAGATCGATATGTCACGCCGGTTCCAATGGATAAACAGTTCCCATATGTAGAGAGAGAGAGAGAGTTTGTACATTGAACTTACCATACATAGGTATAGTCACGCTTTCATGAACGAGCTCGAATTAAGTACATATCGTTGTTTGTTCAATAACGACATAAAGTGCTCTTCTTTCGCTGTGGAAAGAGGGAACATACAGCGTTATTTCTTCCCGAGAAAATCTCGGAAACTAAACTCGAGATACAGTGTAAACAAACATATCTGATTTTAGCATTCGTGATGTACAAACAACATAAACACTATTCAAAATATTATTTTCTACTTTAAAATATTTATATGCGAATTTAATAAAATACTTACACTATTTATCTTTAATATAAATCTAACACAAATCATAAATATACATTTAAACATACATTTAAAAGGTTTAAAAGATTCTTTAATATTTAAATTAATTTATAAACAGCTTTCCAATACTAAACAAAATTTCTAAATTTAAGTAATATTTTCTTGAATAATACTAACTAAACATTTATTTACTGCAAAAAATATTTATTCAAAAGAAGAAAGTAATACTTAAATCAAATAATGTATGTTTACATTTAGTAAATATTTATTTAGGAATTTTTTTTCAGTATATGAACGGGACAAGTGAAATATTCAGATGTGATTAAAATAGCCATTTTATATTATTTTTTATATTTTTTATTAATCTTTTTCTATCTTCATTTGTAAAACAGTTTGAAACTTGTTTCATCAAATTCGACCTCTTATTCATTTATGTAAAATACTTTACAGCGTTCAAGATTAATATTATGGTGCGCATCGAAGAGAAATGGCATTCTTATAATCCGGCACGCATTTACAATTGCGATTTAATTTATCACCGAGTGAGAATGCGACCGGCATCTCGCAATATCGCGAATCGTTCCCACAGTTCTCGTTTATCATTTTCCTCATTTCTCGACTTTCCTCGCCGGACAATACCTTCAGATCGATCGAGCGGACGAACGGGTGTACTTCGTCGAATTCACCGGAGACCAACGTGCGTCGCGTCGTCGTCGGCAGTTTCCATTTAACACGACAATGTGTGCTAGTCGAAATGGGATGCGATCGCGTATGCAGTATGCACACGATACCGACAGCGTCGGCATTCATCAGGGAAGACGCGGATTTACTCGTGCAAGTTCGTGATAAAGCCTCGACAGATTACAGGAAAATATCAGGCGACGTTCGACATGTACGTCATCCATTTCTCGTATTCTTGACTAAACGATCAGTGAAATCGCACGCGAGAATTTACATTTCATGTAACTAATATTTATCTGCTACACATCTACCGAGACTTTCCGGATGTTATAAGACGTCTATTATACTTAATTTAACAACAGCTTCGGTTTTTATCAGTTTATAAGTTAAATAACGAAAAGAACAGTTTTGTTGAAGTATCTAAAAATTTAGCTAGATATAAATCTGAAAATAATTTTAATAAAGTACTAAAATAATTATGTAGAACGCTCAAGCTGGTTAGAATATCAAAATTTTTTGCAGCGTTCTTCATTATTCTTGAGTTTCCTACATAATTATTTTGATGGCTTAATAAAATTATTTTTAGATCTGTATGTAGTTAAATTTTTAAATATTTCAGTAAAATCGTTCTTTCCATGTACAACACTGATAAGCACAAATATATAAAGCACTAAAGGATGCCGAATTAAGTGTTAAAGGCAGAGTCTCTGTTAGAATAAGCAAAAGGTACACTGAAAAAAATGTTTAGTTGAAAATGGACAAACTAGAAAATTCTGATTATATGAATCAGAATTCCGGTTATCTCAACTAGAATTTTCTAGTTAAATCTACTAAAATTCCAGTTGAGATAACAGGAATTCTGATTGATATAATCAGAATTTTCTGGTCTATTTAACTTAATAACTTTGTCTATTTTCAACCAAACATTTTTTTCAGTGTAAGATTACAAGAACTACTTATAAAGTCATACGCTGATCTAATCTGTTAAAATACAAATACTTTGAATTAAAAAATATATATTTCACTAAACACAGCACACTAAAGAGTATTTTGATTTTTCGTTTATTTGTTGTTTTTATATTTATATTAAACACACAGCTTCACATCTGATTTGTGTGCTTTAATATATACTGAATGTGTACTAGTGCGTGTTTAGACGACTTTTTATTCGTCAACGAAAAGTGGACTTGAAAATTAATTTCGTCGGATAGGCCACATGTTCCTGAATTCTTTTATACAGGAAAACTCGTTATTTTTCTCACCTGCGGCATCGCGCTTAAAATATCGAATTATAGCGCCAACACAAAAGTACCATGTTGAGGGATTCCCCCGTTCGACTGTACCGAGGCGCCACATCCCTTTGTACGTTTCTCTTCCTCTCAGTGTCTCTTCCATGCCGAACGCGACGGCGACGATGCGGTGCCTTTCTCTCGCGCTTTGGCGCGTATCCATTGGGCGCGACCGGCGAAATCTTATTAGCATGAAAAGAGCTCTCGGGGATTTCATCAGGGCGACGAGCTATCCGACCTTCCCCCTCGCAGCCGCGGGCGAGATGTTCCCTCGATCGATTATCCCGCAAACATCTCCGGAACTTCTCCGTCGATTGTTAGTTGATCAATAAAATCCCCGTACAACTCTCCATAGTACCTTTAGATATCACAAAGTGTAAAAAAAAGAAGGGGATGTATATATTTAATTTAATTTAATTTATTTCGATGAAAATATAAAAAGCCTCGTGGATTTCTAGTAATTATATCTACAAAATACATTTGCGATGATAATACCGAAGGCTTACAGAGTTTAATACGAATTTAACAAGCTAAAAGAACCGTCGTCTAAATAGTTCGTCTGGAATTTCTATATGTATAAGACTGTATTAATGTTGATGTAGTTGGTCGCTCTTCTCGTTGCAAGCGCGCGCATACTAATTCCGAGACTCGCGAGGCATTTCCTGTGTCGTAACTTTCAAGAATAATTTGTTTAAACTTCTCGTTCGACGAGTCTAATACGAAATGCGCCTCAGGAATTGTCTCAGTTGTGGTAAGCGCTCGACTTTCTTGACGACGTTAATTGGCCAAGAGTCGATCCACAAAGACTTCGTTAACATCCGTCAGCTCGTTATAATAGTCATAAAAGTCTGCAGAAAGAACTCAGTGGAACCTTAAGTTCTTTAGAATATTTCAACATATATAATATCAAAATATTCACAAAAAAAAGCAGTCGGAGTTTATTCAACTCGTGAAGAGATCATCGGAGAAGACTTTCATCCGCGTCGGATGAAAGCTTCGTTAACATCCTAACGAACAGCACGCGAAAGCTTATTAAATCTAGCCGATGCTTTTCAGCAAACACTTTTCAGAAAACGTCGTATTTACAGGGCAAACGGTAACGAACGGGAAAAGGTGGAAAGACGTTACCGGAAGGGTTTCTCATGTCGATTAAGCTCGACGAGGCAAGGCGTGATGTGCAACCGGCTTGAAAGAACATAAATTAAAAAAAAAGAGGACAGATCAAACACGGAATACTGATATTACTATCGAGCGAACTGGGGGACCGATTAATCTTGCAATTATTCTCGCGGTCGCGCCGACTGGTAATCGTCACCCGACCGGTGATCGTCGCCGCTTTCAATTTACATCGAAACGAGCGTATCTCGCGAATGGCATGTACGAGATAACCCAAAAGCAGTCTGTCGCAATAATGGAATCGTGTCCTCCGTAAAGTTTCGAGCACCGCGCGCGACTCGAATTAATTTTCGATTAAACTCTCATCCACAATCATAATCTACGAACTTCTCGGTCTTGGTCATCTAGTCTGTTTCCGCGAAATCTTTCTTGTTCCCTGTTCTTTAAGTATTAAGGATGCATCAGGTGTATAGTGATTCTGCAAAAAGCGACTAGAATTGGAAATTTATACTTTCTATATAAAATGAATGTTACATATGAAACAGTTCAATAAGGTCGATATTTAATAATACAATTTTATGGCTTAAATGAAAATTTTCTCGTTTTATCTTAATTATTATTTAGAAGTTTATTCTTAAATAACTATTTTTTAATCGTTACTGTTTTTAAATAAGTTCACATTAAAATAATTTTTAATCCTTAAGGTTCTTAATTGCCACCAAACTTTTTGTATTATTTTCAAATACCATTTGTAACGTGTTATCATTTTTTTCATTTTATTGGAAAATACATGTAATGTATCCTTTAATTTGTTAATTTAATTTAAAAAAATGTGTTTGACTAAACAATATTTCGCGTAGTCATGATGTCACCGAAAGATATATATAATAGATATAAGAGGATATAAAAATAATTAGATGAAAAATAATACTACATTTACGTACAGGCTCTTAATTCGCAACAACAAAGCTACGAATTAAGGGCTTGTCAGAGCTCATTATCGCTATAATGGCGAGTTAAAATGAATTTTTGCCCACGTAAAGTTCGCGGAAGTATCTCCGTTGCCTTGGGCGTTCTCCGTCGAGCCCTTTGCCACCCGCGTACACAAATACACGCGGATCCACGTGCGCGCACATGCACAGGCACAAACGAAAAGTTTGCAATGGCGATTCGTGCTCGAGCGTAATTAAGTTACTCCTTTCGAGTTAACGTCGGCCGCGCCCGGTAATTTCCGCAGTTTTCAGTGCAACTTTCCACCAAGTTCGAGTCGCGCGCGAAGCGACCGCCACCCGATAGAGAATGCCGCGAGATTGTTCCCGACATGCGGTCCCTTTAACGCCCCCGACCCTTTGTTATATTAATTACCGCAGTCACCGCGTTGTACACCTATAAAGGAAAGCCGCGAGGGAGAGACTTCGTCAGATTCGTGGCAAGAGTGGCGCGATCTCGCTTTAATAATCGATCCTTAATACTTTCACGCGGTTCACGCGTAATTCCATTAAAGTCCGCCAAGGTCCCTCCAGCACTTTCGTTACTTTAGCCGAATCGCGGTTGGAAAGAAGCGAGGGGAGAATCTACGAGAATTTAGGTATACTATATCTAATTTGACAGTATCGGATTAGGGTATTCTTCTGAATACGTTCGTTGTATTTCTGCCAACCCTTTGACGTCACACTTAGTTTCACACGGGGATATTTACAAAGAAAGGACACATCACGGACTTGTCACGAATTTCGTTCTCTTTCAATAGTGAATCTACATCGAAAATAAGTGCCATATCCGAACGTTTTGTTAAAGGCGGTTTTTAATGATAATTAACGGTTGTAAATGGTATTTTTTAATATAAGATAGGATACATTAATTATACGAAAAATTGGGCCCCGCTGAAATGAGTTAGTTTTCACATACAATATAGCTTATAATGTGATGAACAAAACATGTCATAAACACAAGATTCAATGATGAATAAGTTTTAAAAAAATGAAAAAAGAAAATACAAATTTTGAAAAACCGTATATTTTTAAACATTTGTTTAAAAAATTAAAATAAGAAACTTCTTATATAGTGTTCTAAAAACTAAATGCTTTTAATTTAACCAAGAAAAAATATCATAGTTTCAAAAAATATACGACAAACTTGGGTGTAGCATATTCAGTATGATTTTTCAATCGTTATTGTTTAAAAGTTATTCGTATAATATTAACATTGTCTTTTATGTCAAAGAAAAAGAATATTCTTACGCGTGTTCAATTCTGTCAAATAAATTAGCCAACTTTCAAAATTATAGAAGTATCAACTTTAGAAAAAACTGGACGTGTGAAAAAGGCGTTTAGGAGTTTATAATTAAGCTCTTTATTTATTTGATATTAGCAAGTCATTATTTATAAGTCATTATTTATTCTATTATGACTGATACTTTTATAAAAAATTAACATCGCGAATTGGCTATAGAGATGCAAGATAAAAAACTTAATACTTATCCCATTCGTCTACTGTCCTTTTGCATGATAAAAAAATTCATCTTTTAAAGTCACGGCGGGAAAACGCTAATAAACAAATATTACGCGATGATATATTCCATTTTCCATGGCTTAAATTATTCGGCCGTCGTGTAATCCTGCACGATACAGCCTTTCCACAGAGAATAACGTTTCGCGCAGAGTACTATGAATTTTCATGATTCTCCTTTGGCTGGCAGTTTTAATACTGCATTTTGCCAAATAGAGCCAGGTGCAAAAGCAAAAAAATTGCCGATCGCTTGATGATCTCTATTCCACACGAAAAAGTGACCGCAAGAATCGTGGAAGCAAGTCTGGCGGGAGCAAGCCTCGCGGAAAGCCATCAGGTCTCGTCGAGATAATGCACGTCTAGCTGCAGCCTAGAATGCAGTGAATGCACTTGTTAATTAAGGACGCCAATCAAATGCGAGCATAATTACAAAAGTCGAGGGTGCTCCGAAGCGACCCTCGAGGCGCTTTCACGCGGAGTAACGTACCAAAAGCACCCTTGCACTTATTAAGCTCGAGAGCCTCGCCATTGTTTCCAAGATCGATCGTGATCTGCCTAAAACACTTGGGATCTCTTTGACCCAGCTATTGTTACATAACATACCACCTACTGTTTGCTACAGCGACACTGTGTCGGTTTTAGATGAACGCGAGTATTGTGTTCCATTCAAGACGTCATGATATAAAAACCCAAGAAAGTGTTATATACAGGGTGTTTCCAAATTAAATGGCAAAACTTCGGGAGCGTGTAGAGGAGTAAAAAACTAAGAAAAAAAGTCCTATAGACATATGCTCGTTTTTGCTCCGTTTCAGAGAAATCGAAAAAAAATGTTTTTTTTACCTGCAAGATTAAATGGGGACCGTTTTCTAAATTTCTTGGAGAATGAATTTTCTGACTATTTAGAAAACATCCCATTACAACAACGTACTGAAATGTGGTTTCAATTAGATGGATGCCCTGCTCATTACAGCAGAGTCGCTAGAACCTGGTTAGATAGAA
>NW_017257208.1:646094-705253 GCF_001594055.1 Mycetomoellerius zeteki
ATAGTACACTGAAAAAAAAGATTGGCTGCTGCAGCAAATTAGATGGTAAAATATGGCATAGCATTTTTAATTGGTTGCAGCAATCAATTTTTGGTTGCGGTGGTTAGATTATAATTTATGATGGTGTTATTTATTACAGTGACAAATCAATTCAACTCATAATAATTTGATTAATATAACAGTAAGAAGCTGAAATTATAACTCAATACTAATATAACATAAAGGCATGTAACAGAGTAGTTGCGAGAAAATTATCTCCACTCCTTATATTTTTTCTGACTTCTGCGGCATAAATCCCAGTGCGGCGTATTTGCCGGGTTTACCCTATTCGTTATTTTTGTGACAGAAATTGGCCTCAAATCAATTCAATTACCATTATGCGCAACATTACACCTTATATTCTTACACGGAAAGAACAATTTTGAGATGAAGTGTTTAAATATTTAGCTAAATACAGGTCTAAAAAGAATTTTGTTGGAAACAAAATAATTACGTAGAAATTTCAGGCATGATGAGCAATTCTGCGAAAAGTTTTGACATTCTAACAACCAGCTTGAATATCCTACATAATTTTCAGTCTGTATCTAGCTAAATTTGTAAGTACTTCAACAAAACTGTCATTTCTGTGTACACCATGCTTATAATTACAACATGAATGACTATATTTTTATAAAAATATTGTCTTTTTTTTACCTATAATAACAAAAATTAAATCGGATAAATTCAATCTTCTCGGCAGTGTCAGATATTGAAGAATTATCCGTCAAAGTACGAAGTCAAAGTTAGTTAGTTCCGAAATGAAGTTACTATATAAAACGAGAGTGCATTGCTCGGCAAGTGCGCACGATATTAAGTTAAAAAGTGCCGGGCACATTTTATCCCGGGTACAGCGTTAATAGAGCACATGGCGCGCGGGAATACATTTCGCCATTCCTGACTGTAGCGTCGTTTCATCACGTGCCTCAAGTCATTCGCTGAAATGAAAGCGGACGCCTGCTTTTATCACCGTTGTCCCTCATTGTCTACGCCAGGCGTGGCCCGACGTCGTAGAGAATCGGTTTCGTGTGCTGGAATAATTGGTCACTCGAATGCAGCCCTCTCCCCCCTCCATCAGCCCTGATTTCTAGCCTTTCGCCTTCCCCCATTCCATGGTGAGATATTCATTCTCACCGCGCGCATATACATTTCGCCGTCCAACATAAGATCGCGAACGAGCCCGTTATCATATAGTCGCAGCCCACGCGATTCGCCCCTCGACTCAAGGGGTGGTTGGCGCGGCAGGAAAGGCGAAGATAGTGCCACCCTCCTTGTACAGGGTCATCTGTCTGAAGTGATTTTCGCTGTTCACTCGAGGGTGAAAATAGGGAAGTACGTGGAATAGATTATTTTTGAGAGAGTAGGTGTAAAAATAAAGTAGAGGACATAGAGGATGATCGAACAAGTCGACATACAGAATATATTTCTAGCGGAAAATGTTGTTAACATTTATGGGAATGAGATATAAAAAGTGTCCAATAAAATAAAAACTAATACCGTGATATTTCAATAAAATCTCTTTGCTTGAGATTCTCCTCGTTTAATCTATCAACTACCGCATACCGATATCGATCCAGTTTTTATGGCTTAAATAACGAGAACCGTGTTATATCGACTTTCAAAATAATACACCGGTTTCACCCCGAGGGTACCATACCGCACATCCATTTATCGTCACGGAGGCTCGTTTATCCGCGCCCTTACCGGGACATGTCGAGTCTGCCGTAAGGGACGAGCGGGATCGCTGGATATCATCCTACGTAAACACGATAGGCCTATCTCCGCGTCGATGCACCGAATAGTGAGCTTGTATGAATGCAATGGTTGGATGCACACGCAACATCGAAACCGCACGGCACATGCATGTCGAATCAGAGAAATCGATGCATCAGTCACAAGGGTGGTGCATGAAAATTGCTTTGAAGCTTTATTACTTGGTATCTCAAAGGTTCATTATACAGCCCTCTTTACATTTGATAATTTGATGCACTGCTATATTAAAATTAGCTCTTCGTCGAAATTTTCATCCTTCGTCCGCAAAATGAGATCTTGAAACTTCAGCGTAGATTGTTTTATTATTCGGATTGTTATATATAAAATAAATCAGAAAAAATTCTTACATTCTTGTGAAAGCTTCAACAACGAGATTTTATTACCGTAGAAGTTGAATTGTATTTTACTTATTTTGTTGTAAAATTGAATTTATCTACCAGAATTTACAATCAAAAAATCGATTCTGCCTTTAAAGTCCAATATCCGGTGGAGGATTAATCTATAATAAATTTATCATATTACTCAATTCCGTCTCTCTTTTTTTCTCATTTTATCTTATATATCTTCCTAACAGAAATCTTTTTTTCATCGTTACGTTTGCACCGTTTGTATTTTACGATGTCATTCCGCGATGAAGCGTTGTAAAACAAGGAATGGTTTGTAGGATTCACGGATAATTTCAAGTTCACCATGAGTCGACTGTTAAAGCGTCATTATGTTCCCTACGAACCGAGCCAAAAACGTTGCTTGCTTTCATTGCACAGAGCGCGTTGCACCCTCGGTATACAAGGAAAGCACCCTCTGAATTACTGCCTCACGATCACCATCGGGAGACCCCCCTCAGACCTGCGCCCCCATTCCCCCAGTCACAGTATCTACGTTTTTTAATCAACTGCGAAGCAAAAACCTCGTCCCTTCTCGCAAACAACGCGTCGAAGCGCATAAATGGCGATGAAGGTGTATAAACTCTGCGCTTTTTCTGACCAAAATACACATTGCAATTTCACAAAAGCGCAAAAGATATTTTCCTCGTGTTAGTTAAAAAATTGTTAGCTTTAGATAATATTATTGTTATAAGCTTTTTTCGCAGCATTATTGTTCGGATACTGATATCAATTTCAGCGAAATCTAGTTATCCCCGCTAAAATAAATTTCCAAAGTTGATTTTACGAGATGTCGTAACTTTTACATAAAAGATGTTCACAAATCTACGTAACGTATTCACTGCGAGAGGGAGAAAAAGGTAGAAAGAGAGAGAGTAACAATATGATGATGCAGAATCGGAGGAATAAAAGAGGAATCCACGATAGCGCAACGCGACGAGACAATTTACGTCCATTAGGAAATGTCGTGTTCTTTTAGTAGGATGAGCGAAAAGCAGGGGAACGCCAGAGGATAAGGCTAATACCCTCTACAATCCACTATCTGTAATGTCTGGCCGACCGCAATATTATATACGACGAAACCCTTTTAAATACACTGTTTCCGTGATATTCCCGATTGTAAACCCGCATTTTGCATTGACCGTGACCTCGGCAACGGAAGCATATGTCTGCGCGAGCATGGATTAAACAGATCGAAACGGGCGAGTTATTCCGTTCCATTTGCGCGTCCGATTTTTAATTAGAAATTAGCATTAGCTATACCGAGGACCATTAAAATACTGAGAGAAAAATATTTAGTATTTATGATTAAACTGAATATATAGTTGACACACTAAAATAATATAGTCGTTTTCACCACATATTTCTATATACAGGACTGTATATAAATATATTTATAATTGTTATTACTATAAATATAATACTTACTATCACACTAATTATTAATAATAATAATTATTATACACTGTTAAATCTATATCTATATTAAATTTAACTCAATTTAACATCATTGTTTTAGTGTAAAATAACGATATGTTGAGTAAGAACAGCGGCAACTCAAATCAGATTAAATCTGACACTATAGATTTAACATTTTACGATAGTAAACTATAAAAATGGAACTCCTAACCATAATTATTTTACAATTATAATCACAAATACCGAACACTTTTCTCTCAGTGAGTATTCTTGCAAAATGTAATTTGTGTTGAACTGATAACCTGCAAATATCGAAGAAATTAGATAATCGTGATAAATACAAACTGCCGATCATTGGAGATGAATATTATCACCATGACACGACACATCATATTTCGTTCTTCATACAAGATCAGATTAAGAACGACGTTCACGCAAACGCTGTTTTTCCCTCCGTCGTATCGCATATCGTGTTGCACGAGGCAAAGATTTTTTTTATCGGCTACGTCATGTGTCCGAGCCCTCCGAACGCGATAACGGCGTATGAACTCATGTAAAGGATGATGACCGAGATTCTAGGACGGCTACGAATTTTCAATATCCCAGGATATGGAAAACGATATCTTCTGCGAGCAAAAATATGATCGAACACGAAATATTGTCGTTAAATTATTCTCTATTTGTTGGTTCTTGATACACGCGATCAATTCTTCTCTGAAAACCATTGAAACTTGGAAATCAAGTATATAAGAGTAAGGCAAGAACTTCTGAGTATATTATATGAGCCCCTCGTTCCTTATACGTACTTCACGTACTACTTCAATTCTCATGGCAGTCAACGGAATAGCCCGTGAGGAAATATCGACCACTCAGCGATTCAGGAATGCAGAAGCAAAACTCGTATTGTCCATTCTCCAAGATTTATGGGAGAGAGCGAAGTTGGAAAGAGTTCTGTTGGCACACACGGAGATTCAGGCTCTTTTTGTTTCTGGATTACAGAGCGAAAGCTTTTAATTCAACATCGAAAGAGATCTTGAGGCTCGCTTCTACACCCCGCAATTGCTTTCGCGTCAAATCAAATGTGTAAAAAGGTGCTTCTACATAATTCGCACATCGCAAAACGCAGTTCGCAGACGCAGAATGAAGATTTGCGTTTGTTCATTGCATGCAGTTGATTTTCATTTATATGTGTCTTATGTGCGGTGATCGTCATTCTGCATCAGCATTTGCGAAGTACGTTTTGCGATTTGCGAATTATGTAGAGGCACCCTAATGCCCGTGTCACACTACGCATTGGAAATTGAGGATTGCGAATTAAGGATTAGAATTCGACCAATCAGGTAATTTTAAGTTTAATCCGTTTCGTTCTAATTGGCTGAATTCTAATCCTCAATTCGCAATCCTCAGTCTCCAATGCATAATGTGACACGGGCATAATACCTATGTCACACTACGCATTATTGGAGATTGAGGATTGCGAATTAAAGATTAGAATTTGACCAATCAGATAATTTTAATTTTAATCCGTTTTGTTCTGATTGACTGAATTCTAATCCTCAACTCGCAATCCTTAATCTCCAATACGTAATACGACACCGACATATAGTTGCCTCTACATACTTAATTCGCAAATCGCAAAACGTAATTCGTAAACGCAGACGCAAAATGGAGGTCTATGTTTATGAATAGCGACCTAGAGACTGAATTGTGGACTATCACGTTAAGGTGGTTATTTAAATCGAATTACCATAGAAGTGTCTAATTTCTTTATATAATGAAGTTAAAGTACCGAACTTGACGTGTGCAAAATTCTAGGATAAGTTGACGATGAAATGAAAGAGAAAAGGATGTTGAAGATGTAACTTTTAACGTATAATTTAGTGACAAGTAAGGATCGGAGGCGTTTCTTTGATTAACTGCACACAAATATTACTATAGACTTCTCTAAAAAAACAATATCGTAACAATTTAAAAAATTATGATTGTAATGATCACAAAAAGTAATAGATCAACGGACCATTCTGGAAAGATATTTATGCATAAATCTGTATACAAATTTAACCTCGAAAAATAAATATAATCTCATCTTGTTTTTGTTTGGTGAAGATGCAACTCTTGATTCACTTTTATACGTTTTACGCTATTTCATTAAGATATACGTAGTTTTAATATTTTATCGAAATTATGTAGATATTTTGGGTGAGTCCTGATGAGGCACCTTAAATTTTTGGCACTTTATTAAAGAACCACCTTATTTCTGCGCTGCGGCGACTGCGTTATCCATTGACAGAACAGTAAAGAGTAGCGGGAATGAATTTTGTATTTGCTTATTTATCAGCAAAAAGTCACCTTTTTTATAAATTTACGTGAAAATATCAGACACATAGTAAATTTCTCAACCTGATTTAAATTAAAATGTCAACGCTGTCGCAATTTTCATTGGCGTTGGTTTGCATCTGCGTGTATCTTGCGTGCAGTGATACGTCATTCTACGTCTGCATTTAAAAGCTACGTTTCGCGAATTACGAATTTCTGTAGAGTCAGCTTAAGATAAGTAAGGAAATATCGGTCAAATCACCCGTATCATGTCTCGCATAGCATCACATGTAAATACACAATATCACGCTCCTATCACGATGCAAACAACGCGCTCATAAATATCAACGGGCATTGATAAATCCGAAATATCGGTCGGTCTGATACGAAAACGCGCGGGTGAACTTTGATGCTTGCGAGCGTTTCCGCGTTTCGACTTATAAATCCGACGCTCAATGTCGACTGGGAACGACGATATCTCGTTGGGGCGCCGTGTCACTAAATCACGGTCGTTCCTGCGTTTCGCGCGCAAAAAAAACCCGGAAAACAGGAAAAAATAGAAAAAAAAATTATACATGCCGCGCTGCAGCGTGGTTACAAATCGTAAGTGAGAGCCGCAGCGTTCAACTGGGGGTTACCGTCCGTAAACTGTGAGTTTTAAAATCGGATACCGAGATTTTTCGAAAATCCGTCGTCAACATTTCGTCAAACTTTTGGAATTTTTTCCCTTCGGATAATGCCGGATCATGCGCTTTATCGTTATATTTGATGTTATATTATAACTCTGACAAATCCGAGGAAAATTAGACCGCGATCGATATTTGATACACTACCCATTATATTATTACACAATTAAATATTATTCTCTCTCGTTTTAATTACATACATAATTATTACCATATAAGTAATTAAGTTATTAGCAATATAATATTGCTCACATATGACAGAATTTCATTTCCCTTAATATTTATTTTTATTATACCGTTGAGAAATCATTAAGGGAGAAATTCTTTTCAATTCTCATATTTCATTAACTTTTTTGGTAGCAATTTTCATCGCCTCGTAATTTTAAAATTTACAACGGAGATTTAGTGAGCAGGTATAAAGAAACCCAATGTACCCCGAGGAACATGACCGATAACATATTTCTTTCAAGAAGTGCCGCTTTGCATGCATGCGAACGCGTACAACTTGTACCGAGAAAAAAAATTACGATCGTAACCGTATGTTCAAGACTTTATGGGCTTGTGTACCCATGGCTTACGCCATTCCAGAGATAAAAGAAACTATTCGTATGTTTGAATACACTATTCGCGTCGTCACGTAATCAAATTTTTTTCAAATAAGTCGCATAAGAGGTTTATAAATTATCAAAAAATATCAAAAGCGATATATAAATATTATAAATAGTATATTATAAATAGTACAAAATATATTCTCAGAAATGTCGGTGATGAACGCAGTTTTTTATAAATTAAATATTCAAAAGTAAATTAACATTTAATACTATAATATATATCTTCAGCAATCTCGATGATAAGTGCAATTTTTTATAAATTAAATATTCAAAGGAGATTAAAATTTAATACCGTAATACAGAAAGATCATAAATACTACATTATTTCCTAAATGCTATATTGCTTCTTGATAATCCTTGCCATAAAATGCATGATTACACTCTGTGTTTTCATTACTCTCGGATATCTCGCTTTACACATTTTTGCTAACCCAACTTATTAAACTGTCGTGGAGCTTTGCTGATGAAATCCCCCTGTTGAAGAATCTATGAGGCATAAAATAATTCTCACTTAACTCGCAGATACATATTTACCATCATGATACCGAGGGTGGAAGCGGCTGCTCGGAAGCCGCATTCGAATAGGCGAGGACATCGAATTTGCATAATCCTACATAAATGCGTCGAAGCCTTTAAATTTTGCTTCTGAATGCAAATTACCGTTCACTTTCTACGGTTTCAGCAAGTTTTCAGGACGTTCAATCGAGTACTTTGTTCGAATGAATAATACACGGAAAAAAAAGATTAGCTGCCATAGTTAAAAATTAGGTATGGCAGCTAAATTCAGTAGCATTATATGGACACCTAACGTTGCATCTGCGAGGTCTAATTTCCATTAGCTGTGAGGCCTAAATATTATCATTGTAACAGACAAGCATTTTGCTATTATGTCGATGTATTGATCATTGCAGCAAACGTTTTCTGTGTAACAGACAATTTGGTAGCAAGTACAGTTTCAGCAAACCATATTTAACTGTGGTAGAGACAATTTTCTTTTACACGGACATATCCGATAACTGTGACAACTAACTTCATATTGCTAAATAAATCGATCTATAACAGACATGTATATTTTACTATCACGTCCTTATATTAGCTAGAGCAGCAAATCCTTTGTATGTATTAGCAAATTCATAGCTACACTGAAAAAATGCATGTAATTTTACATGGAAATTACATGTTCATGACTAGAAAATTACCTAAATATGATTGGAAATTTACATCATATTTAGGTGATTTAAATAATTTTCCAGTCATAGACATGTAATTTCCATGTAAAATTACACGCATTTTTTTCGGTGTATAGCTAATGCAATTTCAGATAATCAGAATTAGCTGTAAACCAGAAACATTTTTTTTGTAGCACATCATACTTAAAATTGTTCAATAAAAACTCGTAATAATACACTGAACCGTCTAATTAGTGTATTAATTAGTCGCGTCTCTTGAGACTGTCGCGATCCAAGGGGGTCGCAACGTTAAATTTCCTTCCAACCACTCCTTGAAGGAAGGAAGACGTTGTTCAATTAACAGCCTGTAATAGGAGTCGCATATTCTCCTGGGAGATGGAAATTATCACGATCGACGCGTTCATCTCCAGGTGCAGCTGAGTGCAGCTGCGCGGAATTAATTGTGTTACGGCTCACGAAACTACCGTTTCTTACCAGATTTTCCTCGAGAAAAATCGGCGGTATCTACATCGTGTAAACTAACACAATATAACGCAAAGAATAACTTTTTGCAGGGAACTTCGATAATAACTTCTTCTCTCGTACAACGCGTATTTTTAATATTTAAAATAAAGAGGAAATACCATTATATTTTAATTCTTAGAGAAATAAAAAATTACGAGAAGGTATATGAAATTTAAATATTTTTAATAAAGAGAAAAAGAAAGGAAAAAGGATAATTTCAATTTTCCAAATATTGTTTGACAAATTCAATTGTTATTTTTCTCTAAATAATTTTTTTGAAATACTCTTTCTCTTTCTCACCTCTAGTAGAAGTATTTCTGAATTTGTATATACATAAAACTTGTACATACATCCTATATATGGTACTCGCGAAATAATCATGCAGAATTGATTCGCGCGAAAGCCGCGGAGAGCCTCGGCTTTCTCGACGCGACTGCAGATAGCGTTATGTTGAAGCAGTCGTAGAAACCAGTTGCGAAGGGATGAAATGGTACGAAAGGGTGCAAGGAGCTCATTACGGCGCGAATTGACGCGACGCGTGGCTTTTGTATCGCAGGGGCGCATCTTACTCTCGCCTTTCCATCCCTTTGTTTCTCCCACTTTGTCGCTGAGTATGACAAAGAGAGCTATAAATCGAACGAGAAAAGCAGAAACGGAATACGCGTCTCGTACGAGAATACATAAAAAAGCCAGAGCTATTGTGCCTCGAATATAGAAAGAAAATAGGAAACACTATCCTCCGATATCTCTCCGGTGGCGTTTTCCTTCCTCGAGTATTTTTAAAGAACGAACGGACAAAACGAAATCAGTCGCGTCGCCTCGCTGTTTTATATTTGCATCATATTTACTGGCGTCTGCGTCTTTTTTGAAAATGGCAAGAAAATCGATATCATCTATTATTTCATCGTTACATCAGCAGACACTTGACATTTTATACTTTGCAAATTAGTTAAAATTATATACAAGAATTTTTTATACTTTTCAAATCATCTTATCTCCCAGTGTTTTAAAAATTAGCATCATTAACATTAGCTCATTAGCACCAGTAACAAATTACTTGTCAATTTAATTTGTAATTATTTTAATACATATTCCTATTTCAATTTAGTTTCAAGACCGACAAATAATTGACATGCAGTTTGCTTCACAACTGAAAATTATATAAAAGTTCACACAAAAATATCATTAGATATACAGGGAACAAGACCCGCTTTGAATGAATTTGTCTTTTGTCTATTTGTGTTGTGAATTTTACTTTTCTTTTAATAATTATTTCTCGCAAAGTACTCGGATAGCAACGTCCCATTCACGTCAAACTGCAAAATGAATTGTATTAGGTGGCAGGTGAGATATCTGATCTCCAGCTACGCGAGACGCGTTACGAGAAATACGTCGAGCTCGCTTCTCAAACGTCATCAGGGAATAGAGAACCTGGGGGATAATCATTTTTCTCGAGATGACTGGTGGACGCGGTACATTATCTGAGATCGGCCTGCGGAATACCGTAAGTTAAGTACACCGAGAGAACGTGTTTTCCGGACGTTTACGGCCCGTACGTGCAGGAAATAAATTCTCCACGTCGTTTTCCGTCAGCTCCCCGTACTTTTGTACATTCAAGGTGAGCTACCCGCATTTAACTGTGAATATTAAAATGTGCCGATCACTCGCCACAACGTAACGCGAGTTTTTGGACTCAAAAATTCTAAATAATATATAGGTCTGTTCAGGACCGGATTAGAACTCATGCCGCCCCTATTCAATTAAGTCATTCCCGCCCTTATTTAACATATTTACAAAAAATTTTGACATTCTAGCAATCAGTTTGAGTATTCCATTTAAAAATTGTGATGGTCTAACAAAATTATTTTCTGTATCTAGCTAAATTTTTGAATACTTCAGCAAAATCGTTCTCCTCGTGTAGATAATTTTTTAAAGAAATTTTTTTCAAAAATTGAACTGAGTGCAAAAAGTGCAAGCAACGTGAACAGACCAAATGTCAGAGCAATGTTTCGTATCTGCAAAAAACGTAATGTTCCAGAAGAGGAGACTAAAGCTTTGTAAACGTGACTGGAACGCATACCGTGCAATATCACGCTTGAAATAGTTATAATATGACGTTATACAGACGCGTTTAACACGAAAGTATAAAACGTTTAACACGAAAATATAAAACACGAAAGCCCTTCTGGAAATACTTCACCGAGTGGAATTATTAATAAATAACGAGAGGTCCATCGCTAAAGCATCAACGAAGTATTGGAACGTACCGTTTTTATATATAATGTAAATATTAATTACCATCTCGTTGATTACGGTCGAATCAAAGAGCCGCATATGTGATATCGCGTTGATAACACTATACGGAATACAAATCGTTTCGAACGAAATGTAAATAAAATACTCGTATCAGTGCGCGGTCTCCAAGTCCAATTTATTCTCTGCATGACGTGGATTACGATAAATTGAAAACATGCTTCGATATAAATGCATAATCGTAAATATGTGCTCATCGAGTCCACGATCTAATAAATTATAGCTTGATCCATTAAATACGGAAGCGTTAATTCGCGCAGAATTTGGCAATCGCCTCAAAATCGCCTCAATATCTTTACGCAATATATTTCTAGCTTTTTACTTTATCGAATTAACAAGAATAAAGTTTCACTGGCGCAAATATCTTCTATTCTTGAAATTATTCTATACGAATTATTTTTTTAAAATATTAATAATAAAATAAATTACAAAAATATAGAACAAAAAATAAATTAAATAAATAATTATATTATATAAAATGTGTAGTGTAATTTTCAGTATACAATGTTAATAATATTTATAGTGTAACGTGTACAGTATAATTTAACGTGTATATAGTATAATTTAATATGCATAGTGTAATTTTCAATATATAATTTTAATATTTAGAATTTTGTTTATCGTTACCGTAAGTCCTAAAATTTATATTACACTAATAATTATTAAAAGAGAATAAGAGAAATAAAAGAGAGAGATAGAGTTTTATTTTTTAAATGCTTGCGTGTAGTATGCATTTTGTGTATCTGTCTAATAGCTCTTTACGACAAACTGTATGTCTGCACTGTGCACTCGTAATTACACAATATTACTCGCGGAAAAGAATGAGCGGTATTTCGCCCTCATGCGAGAGAGCAACTTCGGGAATATTATCGTTACAGGTGCGAATACGCGGAAAATGTTGGAAAAATGGAACTCCACCGGTACTCGAACATCACCGTCGCGTCCCAGTCGTGTTCGAATTAATTCCCCGCGAGAGTTGTAATTTTCACGAGTGCTGGGGTGCGATCGTGTTATCGCGCACCCGCACCGTCCGAAAAACAGACGGTACCTTAATCTAGAGCGGTGTAATAAATCTCCGCGGAGTGCGTCTCTGCACGGCACAAAAGAATCCCCCGCTAATCCCGACGAATTAATGGTAATTTGCGCGCGATTAATTAGCACCGTCGCGGAGAGGATTAGTAAGATCCTCAGCGATAAGTCGAGTCATTTGGCGTCGCGGCGCATCACTAAAGAACGAACGATCATCGCCAAACGTGATGGAATCAAACCGATAACTTAAAATTTATTTTTCGAAGATCTAAAATAGAATATTACTTTCGAGTAATTTGCAGTCGATTCAATGGCTCATGATTAAATGTCGTAAAACTGAAAAGAATTATCGGAACATATTAAAAGTTTGTGATATTATATTAATCAGATAAATTGGCTAATATTACAAAACTAAAAGACTTACGCATATAATTTTTATTACAAATATGCATGTATATTTGTTAAGTAGAAAACGGCAAGAAAACGGAAGGAAAGTATAAATCAGCCATGGGTTAAACGTCCGGAAGGTTCGAGGGTGAAATATTTTCTGTCGACATTCGTGAAAAATTAAAGGGGACATTGGTCACAATATGTATATAGTACACACACGTTTGATGAAAAATTTAGCCGTAAAAATCGCGCGACACATGCACGCGATTACGCATTGCAAATTGCAGAAAATTTTCGACTAATCCTACCAGACGGCATTACTCCGCGTCACTGACATAATTATCAATTATTAATGTCCGTTAGCGCGGAACAGCTGTCCTTTATCGCGACTCATTTGCCAAATTGGCCCTTCCCGAGAGGAGGGTCAGCGTCGCATTTAAAGAGCGCGGAGGATTATACTCCGTGGATGAAATTAAAACGCGAATGCATAATAGCCACGTAACCGGCCCCGTTATTAATTCCTTCCACGCAATGAATAATTTCACAAAGCTTAAAAATATTTTCACCGGTACTTTTGTACACGTTTATTATTTCCGATAGTATATTCGTGCGTCGAACAAAACTATACCTGACAATCATTTGCATTAACAGAGATATTCAAGAGACGTTTTATCGTAATTAATAAAATGTATAATATACGCGATACATTTATTATATAATACGTCACATCGACAACAGGAATATCGCTGACGTATATACAATAATTGTAGTCATTTATTTTATTATACAAGCGACATTTCGTGCAGTTCAATCTAAATGTTATTTAATCAGTAAAATTCTCTCTCAGTCGGCTAAAGATGCACACAACGGATAAACATGAAAAAGGAAAATCACATCAAAAAGTCACGGAACGACCTTTAACTCGCTATGCATTTTGTCCATGGGTGAAACAATCTTGATTATAACAAACATAGTGATGTAATATTCAGATAAAATATCGTATAAAATACGTTTCGAGTGATGCGATTTAACTGCAACTTCTTTAATTGCAAAATTTTGCTGTATGTAGAATCTATTTTAGAAACCACGAAAACAATTTCAATTATATACGATTTAATTGTAATTAACCAGTTTTTAACTGTAATTAACAATTTAGGTATTATTATAACAAGCTTTTCATATTTTCGGATAACAAAAGTTTAGGACAAGTTTGAACGAGGAGCAAATTATCTGACCATTCGAAATTCCTCGATTGTAACAAACAATGCGAAGTAATATCCAGAATATCGTTAAAATACGTTTTACGAATAAAATATGTTTCGAGTGATGCAATTTGACTTTCTTTAATTGCAAAATTTTACTATATGTAAAATATCATATTTTAGAATCCACGAAAATAATTTTAGTTGTATTCCAAAATATGATTTAATTATAATTAACCATTTAACATTATTATAACAAGCTTTTCAGATTTTCGGATAATGAAAGTTCAGACGAGGAGCAAACTATCTAGCGGTTCCAAGTTTTCGGATCGTTCCTGCACAAACGAGACTCCCCTGACTCGTTACATCCCAATCGCGATAATTACTCTAATACGTGTTAATAGGGCACAGGTACACCAGAAGCCCTTTATCACGTACCATTTTCTAAATTATCTGACGAGGATATGACCGTCTGAAAGTGCCTCTATCACCAAGGGAGTGTTTCTCTTTAAGCCCTCCGAGTTTGCCGGACGAACATTTATGCGTTCCGCGCCGCAAGAGGCACCGTCGAGGGGCGCGTCGCGTCATGTCGGAGGAGAGAGTTAATTATATATTTATTCTACCTATCTTGAGTAAGCCAGACACAAGGCTATTACCCTCCCCCGAAGTCGTCGAGCTCAAGAGAAGCTAACAAGTAACGTGGTTACGCTCTCGCAGGCGCGCTTCTCTGTGATTTGAATTTAAACGCCGTCACCCGCATCGCGAACCGATTTGCAACGCGATACTACAGTCCTTAAACCGTTAAGCGATCATCCACTTGGATAGCACGAAGGAAAGATAATAATGAGAACAATTATAGAATAACTACTCCGCAGATATGAAAAATATTGTGAAAACCGAACGGCGTGCCGCCTTTTGTTTTATCGGATAAATCCTTGCAACGAAAACGATGGTTTTCATTCGCCGCGACAATTATCAGCGCGCTTAATTGCGAATACAGCGGCAGGTGTTTCTTATCCCAGCTCATTTTCCAAATTGTCCGAAGAACCGCGCGAGGATAAGTTTGGATAATGCCGGATAAGGCTGGTACATTAAGGACGTCGGATAAACTCGCGGCGAACAAGGGCGAACGAAAGTGCTTCGTTAACGGCAGCAGGCAACTCACTTTAATTTCCACCGCTTTCCTGGCCCACCTGCTATTTGATTGAAATATGAATCCTTAAAGGAGAATATCGATCACTCCGCG
Organism: Mycetomoellerius zeteki; assembly: GCF_001594055.1. Classification (NCBI taxonomy): domain Eukaryota; kingdom Metazoa; phylum Arthropoda; class Insecta; order Hymenoptera; family Formicidae; genus Mycetomoellerius; species Mycetomoellerius zeteki. The sequence continues at coordinate 661,193 of NW_017257208.1, forward strand.
CAGCATAAACGGCGAAATTTACTTGAGACGTGCAATTGGGAGGATAATACTCGGCTACCTACTTCAATATTTTTTATAACACTTATATAGTAGCTTTGCAAAGAAATAAGCAAGACTTGGCGATAGGATTTCTTTTTCTACTACAATGAATGAATTTCTCAGAGACGAAAAAAAGTTATGAGAAGAGATAAAAAGAGTCACATTAGGGCGATATGACGCCGCTGTCAGAGAATGAACGATGGCGGGTCTCAATCACGCTAAAACATTGCTAGCGACAGCTCGTGTCCATAACAGACGTGAACTATCGAATTTGGTGACTACGCTCAATTCGGAATTTGCTTCCAAGTTCTGATACAAAAGACATTTAATTTTTGTATGTCTAATAATAATTATACATATTTTTCCAAACGTAGAGCAGTGTGAAAGAATTCCGAACATGAGATGTACGCAAATAATACTATTGTAATGTATGTATTAGAGTAGCGATAACCTTCTCGCACCTTTCATTTCTCGCACCTAGCGATAATTCAACATGTAGTAGAAGATACACACCGTTTAACTCTGTTAGTCTGTTCGAGTCCATTGTGTGACTCACAATATAATTTATTTTCTTATATTTCTCTAATATTTCATTTATAAACTTTTCTCTGGTATTTGATGACTTCGTATGTTTATATAAAATCTTTTTTTCTATGACAATTTTTCATTTTTTATCACATTGATCCAAACAAATATAATGATTGAACAGGCCAACAGAGTTGAGATAAATACCATTACATGTTTTCGATATTTTTGATATAAGAGAGAATAAAGCACTACGAATATATAAATAGAAATGCTAAATCAAGCGGCAAAAGAAATATAACTTCTTTTATTTCACAAATGTTTTTGTCACGAAATACGAAATTAATTTTATAACGTAAGAGTTAGGTTATTAATGAAGACGTCGTGAAATCACCTCGATATATTTCTACGTTATTACTCGGTAATTCCGGCCCAAATCATTTTCAAGAATGCCATTCGATTATCTCGAGGGGATGGCATAAAGATGCCCATTGCAGGCAGAATTGCCGCGTTTTTCAGCGTTCTTGGAGGAGTTCCCGGAGCACAAGGTGCAATTGGTTCCTCGACTTCATGGAACGAGAGGATGAAATGACCCTGCACGTCGTTACTTTATGACACGAACACGCGAGCACGGAGGGACACGGACGGTCGGAATGATCTTTAAAAGCGATTGTAAGAGCCACGAAAAGCACGGTTCGATGCATAACGACGGCAATACGAAGGTACATAATGAGCACTTTATAAAAATAAATTGGCGATCGAGAACTCTCGCGGGGTGGCGCCGGCTATAAAACACTATACATATAAGTTCACAAATCTCTTCACAAAAAAATTTTCCTCGCGAAGGAAAGTCTAAAAATGTACTTGTCCTTATGATCTTTGTTTTAAAGAAAATATTCAATAATTTGTACATAAATTAATTCTTGTAGAAATAGTACACGGAAAGAACGGTTTTAAAGTATCTAAAAATTTAGCTAGATACAGATCTGAAAGTAATTAATTTTTAAGCTAGTCGCTAGAATGTCAAAACTTTTTGCAACACTGCTCATCAGGTTCCTTAATAATTATTTTAATGATCCATAATTATTTTAATGATCCATCAAAATTATTTTCAGATCTGTATCTACTTATGCAAATTTTTACTTCAGCAGGTACTTCAGCAAAATTGTTCCGTGTAGGTTTCTCGAAAATAACTCTGCTAGTAAAAATACTAGTTCTAGATATCGATAGAAATGATTGTAATCTCTTTACTCGTCGCGCTCAATTTTTGCTCCAGTCGATTTTGTATAGCGAGTTGAAGCTTATCCTATTTATTTGAGGTTGTTGCTAGGGTTGCTATTTATTATGTCGGATGAAAAGTTGCACGGTAAACTTGCGAGAAAGGCGAAATACTCGAGGTTGCTTCGCGGAGCGGCATTAGGCGCTTGCGAGGTGGTAATTGGCTGTGTTACGACTGCGCTTCCGTCGTCAACATAACGCGGGAGATGTTACGTCCGGAATGAAATGATTTATGAGCATCATGTCGGGGAGAAGTAAATTACAAACGTCGGATTGAAATCGCAATAATTCAAGAAATATCACGATGTCGACAAGCTCGCTGTCTCGTACGGTGGAACTTGTATTAGGCACACGTCCAACAATATATACATATGGTAATATTGCTGACACCTGAACAATTCGCTGACATTTATGCATAGTATGTTTCAGATTTATCAATCAGTCTCTTAATTTTTATATAATAACAGTGAAGAAAATTAAACAAGCAAATTGTAATTTAAAATTATGTCTGAAGATATTTCTTTCCTGGTTACATAATATTCAATTGTGCTTAACTTTTAAGTAAGTAGGTGGCTACAGCACCGCACAAATAGCTATCTTAAAAATTTTGTTCTGAAAAAAAATCTTAGAGTTTCATTTTTACATCCCCCTATTTCATAAGAGTATAAATAATGTAAAAACTTTTTATACGTACTATATTAAAAAATATAACTATAAGCATATAAAATGTTTTGGAGTGTTCTAAGTATTCCACCTATCTACTTACAAACACCAATAAAGATATAGGCACAATTATAATATGTTCTTCTGAGGCAATTTTATCCATACCTTATTACTAGATAAGCATACATATGTAACGTACGTGTGAATAAACACCTTAAAATTACGTGTGAATATGTGCCTTAAAATTGTCAGCGCATCTTCCATCTGCGGATTACTGTACCAATTTACAATCAAATTTTTTTTATTAAAAAATTTCAACTTTCAAATCATAAGCTATTGAACATTTGAGTAGCCTTTATTCGGTATTGGCGATTGAAGTTGGTCGGTGAAAGGAATGAGTGTTAGCTCCGGAACACTGTGTGTATGTATATATATATATATATATATAAAGTTAGATTAGCTATTCTTACATGGGAGCGTGCTTTACCTATGTACCGGGCTTTTCTTATTTTCGCGTTTAGCATGCGCCCGGAGTTCCGTCGAGTGTCCTGGGCTCTTTCTTCCGTTTTCCTTCGCTTTTCTGACGGCTCAGCCCTAAACGTTCGTCCGTCACGTATTCTTGCTATGTAAAGTCTTCTTAGTGGCGAAAGCTGCATGGACGTGCACGAAAAGATTTCTTGCTTGAGAAGAAAAAAGTGTATATAGTCAGAGGAAGTCTACTGAAACTATCTGTGAAGAAGTCCAGCCCATTGTGCTCCTTCAACGAGGACACTTTTTAAAAGGATTCGTCTGTTATAATAATTATGCCAAAATGAAATTAATGTGTTCAATTAAATTATATTTTGCAAATATAATTTTAATAATTTAATAAAAATGTCAATTTCAATTTTGAAATCATCCTCTTTATATATACACACATATACCATCTATTTCATAACTAAAATGAACTTCAACGTCTCTCTTCGTTTCGTTGTTAATAGTATAACTGTATTGAATTAACTGAAACCAATTGTAAATGTATGTCTAGTCGTCACATCATTTCTCTCGCTTTTGTGTCTAGTTCTTATTCGCGATTGCTCGCTTTTGCGATCCATCTACGATTGTCAGGCCACGGTCGCAATTGGCGGTTCGTGCGGCGTGAGTTTTCACCATCCTGATCGTCGCGGTGTGTCATATAAATGTATGCCGTCACGCGAGCAAGCCGCGGGCCGCAAATCGCGCGTCCGCGTGTGGCACATTATCCAATTACCTGCGCAAACGAAGTTTGTGCCGGGTGATTTACGTCGTGCTATTACGTCGCCCCGACGCGACGCGTCCTTTGAACTCTTCGGGAAAAGGGTCTGCGACGGAGATTAGATTTTTGCTTTGTCACCGTTCCATACGATACGTCAGTGTGATGACCGGTCGTTTTGTGTGCCGGATTGGATGGTTCTTGTATAACGAAAACGAAATGTTGAAATCATTTATATTTTTTTAAGCAGAATATTTCTCGCAAAATCTTATGTCTAATTATAATTTTTATAAAATAGTCTATTCAAAATCTTTTCGAAAATTTCTGTATAAATAAACCTTTAATTAAATCTTGATTACATTAATTGTCCGCCAGCAACGTGAATTTTAACTCTTCGTCAGCAATACACTGTTAAATTCATTGTATCAAATTATATCTAATTGAATTATTTTCAATCATTTATATAGGTTGCTACTGTTCCTACACAATATGTCATTAATTCAATTAAAACAATGGAGTTAAACAATTTAACTCAAGAAAATGTATTTTTAGCTGATTATTTGCATACGTTCATATGGATGTTGTTTGCTTTGAAACTAAAACTCCAAAAATTGATTAATTTGTTTTGACACATATACGAATATACAAGTTAAAAATAACAAAATGTTATTTAATCCAAAAGATTGAGTTTATCGTTCTTTTGTTATCTAACAATATAAGGATTTCTTCGAAAAATAGAGTAAATGTTCTTCACTGTTCTTTTTTATCTAACAATACAAAGACTTTCGAAAAATAAAGTAAATTTTTTACTGTTCTAAATTATACATGTAAAAATTTTTTAAATTCTAGTATATTTGTCAAAGTTTTAACCAGCAGGTTTTTACCGTCATAAAAGTCGGATTGTATTTTACTTATTTTCTATAGATTTAAATTTATTTACCAGAATTCGCAATCAAAATATCAATGATGCCTTTAAAATTGCCAGCGGAAGATTAATTTGATTAATTTTATCTAGAACCTAATACCTATAGTTGAAAACACTATAGAAGTACCAACGTTTCTTACTCTAAAACTCTAAAAAAGTAAATAAACAAATAAATTATTATGAAAATGAAGAAAGTTATGAAAAACCAAATATTTTATCAATATAAAAAATATAATTGTTGAAAAGTTCAAAAATTTCAGGATCCTATCTTTTACACAAAAAAATCTAAAAAAATATTAATCTAAAAAATAGAAACGGTCAATAGTAACCGTTCGGCACTTCTAGAATTAATCTTGGAAAATAAAGAACGCATTTATTCATTAAAATATTGTAAGTTTCTTATCTAAATTCTGAGATGATACCTGACAGTTACGTAAGCTTGGAATATACATAAAGCCAGCAGAACATTAATCCTTCACCGAGACACATTGTCTCCGAAGTCCCGAAAGCGTAGAAGACAGATCGTCGAAGAAAATCGCGGGGAAGTCACGCGGTGATACTCGCGAGGCAAACTACAAACGGTGCAACGTACGACAACGGGCCCCAAGTCGTTACTCAGCGCTTATCGAACACCGGCCATTACTCCGCAAGCTCTCGATTTTCCGCGCAAGAGTCGCGCCAACATCGTAAAACATTCCCGTAACTTACGTAGTTAAGGACAAACCGATAGCGAACCGACCGGGCAAACTCCAAGTAAGAACAAATAAGCACAAAGGAACGCGACCGTTTCGGTATTTACGCGATGCTAAGCCGAGCGCGTGATGCGAAATTAAATGCGGCGCAAGAGCTTTTCTATTGCCGACGTGTCGCGAAACGTATCGAACAGTTGGAAGGTGCTTTAGTGGAGAAAACGCGGAATTCCTAGCAAATTCTTAAATGTCAAGTTCACTTGCGTAAGAAATTAACAACGCGATTGTTTATAAATTACGCAAAATATCAAAGTCTAATTTATGAAGCAATTGAGAAAGTAAAATTGCTAAGATTGTATTGGCTGTGTACATCTGAGTAAAATTTTAAAATTAGAAATATATTAATATTTATACTTTCATATAAAAATAAACGCTAAATTTATGTATGTATATATGAAACACTTGAGTGAATATCACATTTTTATAATCTATTTTTTAAATTATTTTTTTGTTGCTGTAATACTTTAACGTAAAAAATTATAACAAAAATTTGATTTTTTTTGCATAAGTATTTAAAACGATCAAGATTATTTATGTAAAGTTTTATTGTGCGATTCACTATTTAGTTATTCTATGAATAAAATTTACTTTATTCATTAAATTTTATTTATTTACAGAAAAACTAATTAGTGAATAGCAATAAAACTTTGCATAAATAATGTTGATCATTCAAAGTACTTATTACATAAAAAATTGAAATTTTGGTTATTATTTTTTATGTTATTGATATATTATAGTAACAAAAAATAATAATAATTAAATAAATAATTATAAAAATGTATGGTTAAACATATCTTGTTATTCACTTAATTAATTCATAATGTATACAATTTCAATAATTAATTTTATATGGAAAGTATTAAATACATTTTTAATTTCAAAATTTTGCAAGGTTTGTACAGCCAATACAACCTTAATGTTATCGAAACTGGATGAATTGATTTCGTGTTCGAGAAAAGATGAGAATAACGTTATTTTTTACACACGGCACAAAATTATTTATACGTAGCTGACGGAGGTATAAAGCGAACTAACCGACGGTATAAAATTTTCACGACCACACGGGTTTTTCCGGTCAGCTATAGGGGCATAAAATAACCTTTTTGAAACGCGTCCTTTGGGTTTTGATTACTTTCACGTGTAACGCAAACAAATGAAATGCATTTCGACCGATAGAATGCCAGGACTTTGGATGCAATTTGCTTGTTGCACCGACAAGCTGAGATCGCACGTGAATGATAGAACAGTAATTAACGATAAATTGTTTTCTCCATCTATATGTTTCGCGATCTACCGACAGCCGCACTCTAATAAAAATTAAGTAACTTCTCGCGTTAAAAACAACGTCACATTTATGAAAATTATCGCGATGTACAATTTCCTCGAATAAACATTTATCTTTTTTGCGTCGCATATCCATCTGTCACTTGTCAAAAAAAGCATCTATTGACAGATATATTTGTCAAATAAATATTTAGGAGTGTGTGTTCGATTATTTGCTGCATATTTTTAAAATTCCAAATAAAATTTCAATAGAAATTTTACGCGTCATTTGAAAAATATTTGCTTTTGAATACAGAACACCGGGTTCGCAAAAGCACTGGTGTATATTTGAAGCTACCCATATCTGTTCATCGCAGCAATTTATCATAGCAAGATGTGCTTAAAACGTTTATAATTGTAACGGGGCGATACATCAAACGCACTCGTGGTCGTTTTCGACCGGTCGCGTTTGACGGAGCGCCGCAAATCCACCGGTATCGCCGTCGGTAAACGTAAAAATATTTCATTTCGCTTGTGTGCACCCGCCTCTCGTAACCTCGCCCCCGACAGACTAACGCAAATGGCCGCGTGGGTAATACGCGGTCATATAAACAAACGCGTGCGTGCATAAAAGCGCGTGTCATGTGCAACGACGGTCACGAGAGTCGACCGATTGCATTTTTAATGCATCCCCGCGCTTCGACACCTAGCCGATACTTCGAGGGGTGGCCCCGTAACCCGAGGTACCCCCCGTAATTGCACGAGTGTATCTGCAACTACGGCTGTATTTTTCGCGCCAATGCGGAAGGGATATTCGTGTCGGTAACGGAAGGGACGCACCCTATTCGAGAGGGAAAAAGAGAAAGAGAAAAAAAAAAGAGAGAAAGAGAACCCCGCGAGGCCCTTCGAACCTTCAAGCTCGATATTGGCGCACCAGGCACGTTTTTCACGGTTAGGTACCCCTCGCACACCGATCGATGCGGAGGAAACTCGGATCGCTGCATTTATTTCCGCAATAATTACGGCGTTCGTCTGCGCGATTCGTGAACGTGTGTTCGAGTGAGCGAGTCGACGATGAACCGAAGACATTCATTTATTCTTATCTGATTAATGAAAGTGTAATGTTTTCAGAATACTATCTTCACACTTTGAAGTCAAATAGAAATGAAAGATATCTACACTGAGAAAAAAATTATTAAATCTTAATATTATACATATACAAATTTAATGAATTTTATTAAATATTTTTTAATGATATTATTTAGTTACGTTTATTTACAGTAAATAAATATTAGATCTGTTCGTTATCGATGAACTTTCCAAACTGGTGCACATGATGCAATAAGTTCAAGTGTGAAACAAGCTATATTCGATTTACTTCAACTTAATGCACCGTGTGCACCAGTTCAGAGAGTTCTACGACAAAAAAAGGCCTATTTATTTAATAAAAAAACAAATAGTTAAATCCAGGCAGAATGATTCCAGAATTTAGACTGACAGTACAAAAATATAATTAAGTAAAAACATAAAAATAAGTATGTAAAAGATTAATGATCGATATATCGATCACAAAAAAATTTAAAGAATTTTATTAAATATTTGTTTAAATAGTACTAATGAAATATTTATTAAGTATAAACATAGATTTAAGCATGATTTTTTATTTTAACTAAATGTTTATTTCCTGGAAGCAAATATTTCGTTAGTAGGTACTATTCAAGCAAATATGTAATAAAATTTAATAAATTTTTTTTTCAATATGATTCAAATCGCCGCACAAGAACACACTACGTATACACCATGATTAAATCAAGGACTCTTGTACCAAAAATAAATATACGTTTACAATTAGTTAGTACTATTCAAAATATTTATTAAAATTTAATATATTTTTCCAATGTATACAAGAATATCTTTAAATAAAAAATATTTTAAATGTATACCTTTTATTAAAATATATAAAGACATTTTATTAATAGTTTATGTAAATATTTTATTCTATACAAATGTGTAACCATTACATTAATCTGCTTCAAATTTATCAGTATTTCGATACAAAGTGCAAAGCTTGATTAAAATTTCATTTATATAAAACTTACATCCAAATATCATTCAAATTTAAATTAAATTATAATAAGGGAAAATCATGTTTAAAATACAGGTCTCTTTTGTTAGCATTATATCTCTGATATCACGACTGAATTTACTTTAATTACTGCGAGAATGAAAAAAATCATCTATATCTACGGCTATTTGTCTGAGGCTCTATCTTCAAGGCTTTAACTCCGGAAACTTTTAAAACAAGAAGTGTATTTCAACGTAATAGCGAACACATAATCGAAGTTTCGAAACTCAAATTTTTATTCCTGCTCAACGAAAGATTTTTTTTTAGTATCTAGTAGTTTATCTTAATAATCGAGACCGTATATTGAGAGAAATGTTTTATACGATATGTCTCTCTCTCTCTCTCTCTCTCTCTCTCTCTCTCTCTCCCCTATGAAAACTTTTTTTTAATTTAAAATTTTTATTCTAATCAAATAATCTTAATTAGAATAATCAAAATTTCGATTAGAAGATTAGAACAACAAAAATTTTTAAATTAAAAAGTAAGAAAGTTTTTGTAAGTTAAAAAGTAAGTTACAAATTTTGTTGTTTTAATCGAAATGTTTTATGATTATTTTAAGTTTGGTTACAGTAATAACTTTGATCGGAACAGCAAAAATTTTTTAATTACAAAATAAGAAAATTTTTGTAAAAAAAAGTAAGAAATTCGTACAAAACATTTCTCGCAGTGTAGGTATACATAAGACATAAATGTTTCCATCGTGGCACACAGTAAGGAGCTAAAATTACCGTGTTTCTGCAGTAATCGGTTCGACTTTCTTCTACTATGCACCCAGTGTCACGGGCAAACGTGAGGTAAAAGCTGATTCTCGCGACGCCACGCCGTTTCGAGAAAGAGCACAATTCGCGAAACATGTTCTATTTTTCGATCGACGATGCGGAACACGGGTGTCGTAAAGAGAAGCGCAAACGACGTAAACGAACGCACACGTCTTGGCATATCCGTTAGATTTGTAAGCAGAGAAGGCATAAAACTGTCGGCGAAAGACGTGACCTCGTTTCATAACGAGCGATCTATTGGAGCATCAATACCGAATGACGCATCTTATTTATGTGCTAAATCTTCTCAATCATGACGCCAGTTATTTCTGTCCCTTCACATGACATCCTGCACGATCGGTTATTAGACTTATTCAGACTCAATCTTAAAACAGTTCGGCGATTCTCAAGTTTTCTAGATGAGACCGAACGTAATATTTATGAGATTCGTGATTGATCAGGCGATCGTTCATTGCGAAATTTTAGACGACCCGAAGTTCCATAGTTGCAGAACTTGATGGAAATTCTCCCGCAAAATGCATTTCTGCGGGATGTCTCGCAAGGTTTCCGACAAAGTTCCAGAGACCGCATCGCGACTTTTATGGATGAGATCGTAGTATGCACGATCGTACAATTCTTCAATGTGAAATGTTTGAAAAAAAGATGCAGGACTTGATGGAAATTTCCTCGTGAAATGTATTTTTAGAAACTCAAGATAACGAAATTATAATAAACAAGTACCGAATATATTCAGCTACCAATATTTTATGCCAAAAACGTTAGTCTAGATCCAGGCGATGACAGACTATAAATTAATCGTGAAATTTGGAATATACACTGTTAAATATCAAAGAAGTAATAATCCAATCTCTTGAGTTAAATAACATTTTATTATTTTTAACTTCCATGTAGGCATGTCAAAATCAATCTATTTGGCTTCAGATTAAATAATACCATATTAAGACGTATATACTTAATAAATAATAAATACTAAATTTTAGTCAAATTTAATATATTTCCTTGAGTTAAATTGTTAATTCCATTGTTTTAGTTAAATTAATGACATATTGAGTAGATGAGGCGGTGACCTACAGAAATGATTAAAAATAGCTCAAATTGAGTATAATTATGAATTTAACAGTGTCTAATGTTTTTCGTTAATTACGACAGAATTAATCTTTCTGTCAATGCATAGTTTTTCACCTTTTGAAACTGTTTCACAAGATTCCCGCAAAAAATGTAAAAGTGAAAATGAGACAATGGCTGTCCAACAGAAAAAAAAACAGCTTTATAACTGTTATGATTCTTTTATATATGAATTGATTTATACATTTAGATTCAATGAGGAACTAAAAGCAAAGCTAATCATATTAAAGAATTTTATTGAACACTATCAAAGGGTGCTATTTCACTTGTGCGTTTTTGTCGTACGATAAATGTGTGCAGGACATAAATGAAATAGCCTTTAGTCTGTACAAAATTGTTCTTCGTTGTTCGAAGGATAAGACATAATAAAAAATTCATGCAAAAATATGAAAATTTTTACTATTTAAAATTCAATATGAGATGCATGACGGAAAGATTAAGGGGATCATAAGTTATCTGTTTTATCAATTATTTTTCCAATAAGTATTTTTTTAACTGCCTTTACAGATATACGTATAGATTTAAAAATCCTTTTTCACAATTAAAGTATAAACGATAATGTAGTTCAAACCGATCGACTTTAAGCCAAAAACAAAAAAGCTGGAAAATTACAGTTCTGTTATTAGCTTCTGGCGACAACTCTTAACCATATTTGCTTTATATATAAGTTTTATACTTTGTATACGTATAAAGCTATCTTGATTTGGATCGGGATTATAGAAACAAAAATAATGTTGAATTTTTAAAATTAGGTTTAAATAATACGAAAAATTAGTTATAGTTAAAATATTTGTATGCGTGCGTTATTAAATAGTAATGTGTCAATGATACGTAAATCGTATGTGTGTAAATCCTACTGAATCAATAGGTGTTTCGTAATAACGTAACCATCGGCGGTCACATCAGACTCGTCGACCTCGAGAGATTGCGGATCAGCAAGTCGATTCTTTATGGTATGCACATCGTCCATCTAGGGGATGCGAGGGCATCGTACCGCGAGATACATCAGGTTGAAACGAACAGAGAGAATAGTCGCGCAAATGAAATTCCGCGCTCGCGATTTTCATCGGACTCTCTTTCTCTCCGATCTTTCCTCCCTTTTTTTTACCAGCTTCTTTTATTTGGCCCCGTCGACAGACCACGTCCGCGGCAGCGGAGAGCATTTCCGGTCGGCGAGGCCCGGCCGACATTGCGCCGGCGAATATTTAAGCGAGAGGAAAACTAACTCTCTCTCTATATATATATCCAGCCCTCCCCCTTTCACCCTCGCGTTGAGGGAGGAACGCGGGGGTGGCAGTGCGGTTTGTTTGCGGAAAAAAGTCACTCCGTCGGGAGAGCCGCAGCTGCGCGCATCACATTGTTTGCGCGGGGGTGGCCCAGAGCAGGATGCTGCGAGGGGAGAAGAAGAAGATAGGAATACGAAGGGGGAGAGCAAAAAGCGCCGAGCACACACGCGCCGAACTTCGGCAAACATCTAGCGAACAGCCGCCGATCTTTTTCTCTTTCACCCTCCCGCCTCTTGATAGCGTTGGAAAAAGTTTCCGTCGCGTTATGAAAATGTTTCCCTCCTCTCACCCCCTCCCACCCTCTCGCTTATCAGCCACGACCGGGTAGCGAGCGTTTTGCACGCGTGCATTTGTACGCTAGGCATAGTGAGTAACGCACATTTCGTAAGATAAAAACCTCTGTTCGGAGATTTTTTTTTTTCCGTACTTATATCCCATGATTCTCGCGTAATGCACGGTCAGAATGTAACCTACGTCGAGTTAGCTTCAAAGGATCGCCAACAATGTTCAAATCCGGAGAAATTACACGCAGCAAAGCTTGTACGTTTACCACTTACGAGCCCTTGGCTGATTTTTGCTAACGCAATTCACGATCTAGGCATACTTCCATGTTATTATCCACTTCGGACTAGTTTATTCGTACGAAGCCATGCAAATATCCGACCATTCTCCCCATGCGGTGTTTGCAGAATTCCGTACGAGTAAAATAGTACAAAGCTGACTCGCAATTGCACGCTACGTATAGAACGGAGTGCGTACTGAGTGGAAGTCAGGAAGGGAAAACTAAATAGACGCGGCCGATGGAAAACACGCGCGGCATATTATATTGACCGTTCAGGTCCACGATATGTGCAATGCAATGGTATTATGCGTTCTCCCTTTGATTAATTTTGGTAATTAATGACATTTACTCGGTGGATTGAGTTAACTTTGTGCCCCTATATATAAATGCGAATTTGTGGTGATAATAATTTGTAACAACATCTGACTCTCCCCCCTACCCCCCGCAATAGTTTATTACAGAAAATATATGCGCGATATTAACAGCATAAATTATAGTTTAATCGGGAAGTCCAAATGTAAATTAGTATGAGAAACAAAAGGAATATAATCATTTCAGTGTGATCAATTGTATGGTATTTTTTTTTGGTCTTTCATTAAATTTTTGTATTAAAAGTGTAATTATTAACTCTTATTAGAGGGAGTGTATTTAATCGCTATTGTTTCGCTACATCGAATTTTCTATATTAATCCTGGATTAACTCATCATATTGTTTCTCTGTACTGCGAATTAATTAAAGTTTGAAAGCTAATCTTTTAATAAAATATATAAAAGACGAAAGAACAGCGAATTACTCACGTAAACTATTAAATTAATTAAGGTTTAATTGATTCTCCATCTCTCTTTCTTTGCAAAAGGAAATGATTTCTATCTCTCTTTACTAAGGGAGAGGATTTTGTAAAGGAAAAGCGGCAGTCACTTTCAAGTAATGTTCATGGGAACGTTCCTATATAATTTTCCCTTTGCCGACGACTTTTCTCATGCACCATTCGACCTCGCGCACAATTCCCTCGGCAATTCGCGATCGGAGTCGTAAAATTCGCTCGCGATATATTCGCGTCTCGAGTGGATCGCTGTTCGATTCCTCGCAAAGATACTAATGTCCCACGACATCCCGACCGTGGCCCGCTTTCACCGTAAAGTCGCGCAATGGATTCTATCCCACGACAGCCGGGATCCGTATAATCTGCCGGAATACAAATGCATCGTCAGTGCGGCACGATTGAAACTCTTCGAATTCGCCGGCGTGGCACGACAACGCGGTTGCGAGCACAGCCTCGTAAATACGCCTCGTAAAAGCAACGTTACACGGTCGCGCGCTTTGAATTGGGACGCAGCTGCCGTTGCTGGCCTTAAAACTTCAACGTCAGGATGGCGTGTTGCTCCGGGTCGCTCCCTCGTTGCAGACGTTCTCGAAATTACCGCAAGCTAATACGAACTAGAGAACCCGGTGCACGTGTTGCGAGCAACAGGATTCTGAAGAGAAAATTCGACTGCAGAGAATTGCCATTATAGCTGTGGCTTTCGTGTCGTTAAAGACAATGCGACATTTTGTAACATAAAAGTTTAAAAATAACAGTACATTGCACACACGATCGTATGCGATCATTCTAAGTATAAGATAAATGATTATGTTCCAGCATAAAATATGGTTAATATAAAAAATATAATATTAGTTACATCGATTAATGATTATGGAAATAAATATAAATGTTGTCAACAAAAGAAAAAGCATTCATTTTAACAAAAAATATGTAGCAACCTATATTTTGCACACAAACAATTTGTTATTTTTTTGGTAAAATATTTGGAAATATCTGCTCATATAAACATCAAAGTTGTCATGATATTATCAACAATTTAGCCAGACAAGCATGTATTTAATTATAACATTAATATCACATCGTATGAATGCTTTAATTTCAAGCGAAAACAAATGCTCTGGAATTCTTACCCATATTTTTTCAAGCATTTGCGATTCCATGTTTTGCAACCGTTTCTCGAAAGTCTGGAAAAGGCATAGCATCGTGAGTAATTATAGTAGTGTCTCTCTTATTCGGGAAATCAGAGCGTTTGTAATAGGTGACAATTTTGTTGCTGGAAGTAAATTGACAAATATAGGCAAAAGGCAATTATAGGGACCGTCAAAAATAGCGTGATTCGTACAGTTGTTATCCGCGATAAATCCATCAACGCATCTCCCAGACCAGGAACCAAATCCGGATAGAGCGATGTGTCTCGACATTGATTTCATTAAGTATTGATTTTCCGGAGGGTGTGGATTCGGGGCCGAATATATGAATGTTGATGGCGAAACGTAGCTTGCTCCTATCATACTGTGCCACAGACTTCGTGCATAATATACAGCTTACCTTGAAGTTGCTTGTATCTACTTATCAGTGTCTTATCGTTGTTAGACCGCGATATCGCGGGCAAAATAATTCTATTCACAAATCATTCTTATTTGTTTAAAAATTTCATATGCCGAAGAAATATTATACTAGATATCTCATGTCCTTCAACTAGATTACGTCAGTTTGCTAGTCTACTATTAAATATAATGCGCTATCATCGTTGTAGTGCACATGAAAAAAATTATTTTTCTAGAGTATCCAAAAGTTAGATACAGATTTGAAAATAATTATTGAACTATCAAAATTATTATGCAGCTCAAATATATAATGGCCAATGCTGCAAAAAGTGACATTTTAGTAACTAATTTCACTGTAAAAAGTGTAGTGTTAAAAATTTTTACATTTAAAACAGATTTTCCAAAACAAACGTTTAATAATAAAAAAGATTTCAACTTTAAATGTTTTAATGTTTTAAATTTAAATATCATAAATAGCATAATTTTTTAATTATTTATAAAACGCTAAACAGTATTTATTTTTTTCTTAAATAAAAAAAGTTTTATTATGATAGTTAAATGCTTGTTTCCTTCACATGTCGAAAAACAAAACATCTTAACGATAATAAACGTTTTTGAAGATTAAATATTTTGAAACATAAAGACATTGTTTTAGCAATGCTAAAAAATGTTTTGGTATAGCAGAACACGAGAGATGAAAGATTTTTTCGTAAAGAAGATTCGATATACACTTGTAAATATTGTGGCCAACAAAATTGGCAAACTTAATGAAATAAAATTAATTGGTCTTCATAGGAACTAATCATTACCTAAAATAAAACAGGTTCCACCGTTTTCAAACGCAAAAAACATTTAGCAATTAAACATTATCCAAAGTAAAACAGCTTTTAGCATTTTTAAAACACTTTTCAAAACTAGACATCCTTGAGTATTTCAAAATAATATACTTTAACAAGTTAAATATTTTTATATCTTTTCAAATAAGACACTTTTTAGTGTTTTGTATGCTCGTTTAAAACTAAAACATCTTTAAGTATACTATTTAAGAAACGGAGATAAGAAATATAAAATATTTTAATATCTTAAAACTAAACGTCTTCTTTTATGAGTGAAATTTGTAATAGATGGAAAATATAAAATAGTGTCAAAAATTTAGTTAGATAACTAGCTAAATTTGACACTATCTTACTTTAAGAAAATCGTTCTTTCTGTGTACATACACACACAAATGCACTATTATTTCACTTGGCGAGCACAAATTTGAAATTCTTCAAATAATGCTTATACGATAATACTTCAGATAACTCACGTAGATTGAAAAGAATGAAATTTTAATCTATTCACAAATACAAAAGAAAACAAAAGATATATCATGAATATTCATTAAACTTAATACAGCGTCGTAAGGTAGGACGTAGAGATTTCCGACGCGAAAGAACCAGACGATAACGCACGCGTCGAAACTCAAAACTACGTCGACGTAAATTTCCTCCATCAGCGGCGGACAAACGGTTCGTTTCAATCGTCAGTCCGGGCATTTCGCAATATTTTTATGACCACGTCCGCGCGCTCGTCACTCCCACATCGAACGGTTATATCTCGGAACGACACGAGCCATTAATTGAAAAAATTCCGGCTGGCCATCGAGGCGCGGATTGGCGGACGCTCGTTTATGCATTGTATGCCGCCGGCGAAAAGGAGAAATAAAGCTCTTCTTCCAGGAGCTCGATTCAAATTAAACTCACTTGGAGGTTAATGCGGTATGAAATGAAAATTGTAAATCGCGCGAGCCACGGCAATGAAAAAGTTTCGCGTGGCCGACTGCGCGTCGATGAGATTCGTTCGCCAACGCGAACGAATGATATTTCTTCCTCGTTCTCGCGCAAACACTCGGTGACTATACACGTTGCTTTTCCTCCGGTCTCTCATTTTTTTTTTTTTTTTCATGAAAGCGTCAAACGAGCGCAATTTCGTCGCGGGATATTTATCGGCGTTGACAGTCCCACGCTATATCCCTTCGTTACTGTTCCCTTCGCGTTTTGCCGCGAATTTTTCATTCAAACGATGCTGAAATACATTCTTTGTATGCTGCATAATACTGCGAAGATCGCCCTTTATACGAAAACCAGAAAATCTTCTACATATAGCTACGTCTTTGCTTTAACACTAGAATGTCGACGATATCATGCTTGAAGGTGCCAATCTGTGGTAATTTCCTATAAATATAATTGTTTTCCGTTAAAGAAAATTTATTTGCATAATTAAAATTATTTGTTGTATTATATTCACATATTTTTAATATATTCTATATTGTATATTTACTACAAAAAAGAAAAAATTGAAATGAAGCGAAATCAAAATGACATCGGCGATTCTAGTGTTAAATGCAATATTCGTTTCAATTATATTTAACAATTGTCGAAACTACTAGTCGGCTGATCGATCTACACTGAAACGAGTCTTGTAATAGCTATCGAATGTTGAGTAAAACAATTTCAATTAAATGTTCAATTAATTAAAAATAATTTTACTTTCCTACATATTTAGTAATCATTGTCAAATGATTGGTTACATTATTATGTTTGGTAATATTTATTAAATATTTAAAAAAGTAAAATTATTTTTGGTGAAAAAGTAAAATTATATTAACCGGACATTTGATCGAAATTATTTCACTCAACCTTTGACAGCTATTACCAGACTCTTTCTCTGTGTAACATTCTATTTGTATGTGGTAATTTAACTCATATAATCATTATGAGAGAGATAGAGAATATTTCATACAGTGTGCGTTAAGCAGCATCTCTCAATGCACAGAGCTCGACGATAAATGGCTGCAGTCAAAACGATCGGCGTATCTTGGGACGATTGGCGCACGTGCGTGACGAGCAGGAAAGAGAGAACGACGAAAGGGACGGTTCGTTCGGCCCTTTCTTCTCGACTTCTTTTCTTCACCGTTCCACCTCCGACGCTCTGCCTGCCCTTTGTGCCACGTTACGAAATCACGTTGAAACTGGAACGATGCGCGCTGTCATCCTACCTTCTTTGCCACACGTGCACTTTCACGAGAGCTTTTGGCAGCTGACGGCCCGCGGACTTGACGGCCGCGGCTAAATTTGGAGGGCCGAGAAGGTGATGTATAAGCTCTTCGTTGTCGCGCACGTGTTTTGCCTGCGAACATCGCGCGTGTAAGAGACGCAGGCGTTGGATATATATAAATACTCGGCTTGTGATAAAAACGGGGAAGAGCAGCGGGTTGAGAAGGAGTGAGTCATCCCTTTGCGCATGCCGATGCTCATTCATGATTTTTTTTCCTTCCGTGTTCGGGAACCGATAACCATAGAAAAATACCTGTGCTTATCATAACGGCACCTCATAATAAGATAAATATAACGATGAAGAAAACGATCGATTTTATGGACGCGATAAAAAGGAATAACGCCGTAATCTCGAATTTGAGTTTCGTGAACGTTAAATGTATATTTCAGATTCATCTATAACAAATTAATAACTTGGAAATAAATTCAAAATGTATTTAAGAAATTGAAAGTTAGTGATAAATAATTTCTCCGATATTTTTACACGAAAAAATAAATAAAAAAATTGTAGAAAAATAAATGCAAAACGAGAGCTAATTCCATAATTGATTTATGTCACATTCGGAAAAAAGACACACGTTCAAGTTTTTCAAATAAAAAAATTAAAGGTTAGTGAAATAATTTCTCTGATATTTTTACACAAAAAACCTTACAAAAGTAAAAAATGTAGATTAAATATATAAAAGACCTTTAAAAAAAGTGTATGCATTATTAAATAAAAAATTAACTGTTTAAAAGTAGATTTACAAAAAAAAAATACATGCAAAACAAAAGATAATTCTATAATTGATTTACGTCATATTCGAAAAAAAGATCTACAGTGTATAAAGATTACTTTAACCGTACACGCAACTTGCAAACCATAAAGAGAGACTATTCATGGTGCCGACGGCTATACGTTTCAGATATTCTTACACATCCATCGCAAAGCTGGATCCGAGATTCGGAGCAAGCGGGAGCAACAATGCGATCTGAATCAGACGAAACGTCCGGGTTCTTTCGACTCTCAAAGAGAAATCTACCGTACTGTATGCATGTCTGACAATGACGGCACGTGGATTTAACTGTGTATACCTTACAGAACAGCTCACTACATGGCGTCTGATCCATGCTGGAAATCGAAAGAAGCATGGCAAATAGAAACGCTTTGTATCTGTGTGTATGACGTACACCATAATACGTAGCAGAAAGTCATATTTTTGGTTCGGAAAGTAGAAAATAGAAAAATATTTTAAACATCTAACAAATGTAAAAGGAACATTTCACACGTAAAAGGAATTTACAAAACTATTACTGTTATTTTAGATATTGTTTAAGGAACGAATTAAAAAATAGCTATTTATATAAAAAATTATATTATTTCGGGATCAGAGATATTGTGAGATAGAAAGGATAAAATATATAGGAAACGAAATAGAGGAGCAAAAGATGATGGAAGAACCGTAGAAGTCGCGATTTTTCGTAAAAGGAAAACTGCGAAAATTGTACAGTAAGCAGTTGAATATACGGTGGATTGCGTTGAAATACTGATTTTCACACGGTAGATAGAAATAATAAAAAAGTGTCGTAAAGTGATATAAACGGCCACCCGATGGAACGTTCTAAATATACGACGCCCCGTACCGAGGTGGTTGATAACTCCCACTGTTTTTAATCTTAATGCCACGTGATTTACTCCTCGTGAACTCTTGCACTTTGGCGACCTTATTCTCGCTCGCTCGCATAAAACAACGGTTGCACAAAGGGTTTCGAAAGCCACTTCACTGGCTTGATAGTGCAACACAATTGCATTAAAAAAAGTCATCCAGCCACTCTTTTCCTTCGTCCACGCATTCACTTTGCTCCAATAAGTGCCCTATACGCGACGATGCCCTTTATTCTTCGTTCTTGAACGCGCTGAGCAAAGGGATGTCTCTTTTCCAAACAAAACTAGATACTCCGAATCAAAAGATTGATTAAAGTAACTGATTTATCCATCACGATATTTTTAAATGGCGCAATAACTGGTTGTCTGTATTTTTGGCGCCTCAATTAAAGCCGTTGCCAAGTGATTGCCTGTGGTTTCCTTGGAATCGCTCCTGAATCGCACAGTCCATGATTGTCAGAAATGAGTACGTGGAAACGAGGCTTGATTTTGGCACGGAGACTAGTTTAACGATATCCATCGCGCGCATGGAGACGAGCAAAACGAAAAGCGGTGCCACGGTGCTCCGGTATTTTCGAATCCATGGGCAAGGGATTCGCGAACATAACCCTGCTATTTTTAGAAGATGAAAGGGAAGGCAGAGCCTCTCGTCCGAACGACACGCGAGATGGCTCGTGAAGCTTATACGCAGATCGTAAACCGTACGTGAGCTTTCAAATTTGGTTTTATACCAAACATTTTCCCGGAGACATCGAAGATAAAAGCAAGGAAGATCGAGTTTTTCGAAAATACATTCTCTTGTTCGCTCCTGAAAAAACAAACGTAAAAGAAAAGTGTAGTTTTTCTCATAAAAATGACCGAAAAATTTTAACATTGTTCGTAAAATTTATATAAACCTTTTTGTTAGAGGAAAATATTATATTATCATACAATCGATGATAAACGTCTAGAAATTTAACAATCGCACAGCGATTGTTAAATTTTTGGTTCATCTATGTGATATTTGCATCAAAGCTGATATTTAAAAGAGAGTGTGCTAACTAGTCTCTTCAACAAAGTAAGCATTTATTACGTAAATTTCCGTGGAAAATAATATGAAGATAAAAATGACTTCCAACCAAGAAATTCTTGGGTCCTTATGAATAAATAAGTGCGCCATGAGAGAAATTGAGAGAAACGTAAAACAAAGCACCCAGGTTGCGGTCTCTGTTCGCACGACAGGAATTTTCTGAATCCTTTTCATGAAGCGCTCTTTTGATGGTAAGAATACTAGACAACTTCCCCGACTCCTGAAGAAAGAGGAACTTACGTTTTCCACACGAAATCGCTTTCTCTCGAGGCAATTTAAAGCATAGTCAAGTGCGGGCCTATTCTTACTCTCAATATATGGCACAATATATACGACCAAAAACGAAACGTAAAGCCAGCATCAAGATACAAATTGCTTTCGGCCTCCCCTCGTTCTTTGCGACGCGTCGAATCCACTGGCGTAGAAAAAGTTTCATTGTGAGAAACACGTTGTCACGTTGTCAACATTCTTTCATCACCGAACCGCGACAAAATCGCAACCGATCTCTATCAAAGCGTAATTCATGTCGTTCTCGGTTAGACAAACAAAACTTTTAGTTTTCGTGACAGCAATATTATTAACCTACGTAACGTGTCCCAAATTAACTATGGTCGTATTATTTCTAGCTTCAATCAATAAAGTCAATCCGTCTTTGAATTATTAAATAATTGAGTTATCTTGCAAAAATAAAGAAAAGAAAAAATAGAACGGTAGAAACCACAGCTTTTCACTATTCTCTCTTCAAATAACAGTAACCCTTTCATCGCGTTCGTGTAATAACGTTCAAAAAGATACAGGGACTGCACGTGGGGATTTAAATATAAATCACCTCCGCACATATTATCTGGCTACGCTATTGCGTACGAGCGAGGACAAGCTACATACTAGGCAGGCAACGAGAATAGGGCCCCATAGAATCGTAGGGGACGACTTATTGACTTTGGCTAGCTGAATTTTTCGCCATTAAATTCAGAAAGAGAAAGAGAGAGAAAGGGGCAGGACGGAAGAACGCCGGAATAGAATAAGAGAGAAAGAGAGACGAGGGTTGGCTGCCAAGCGGGGGTGGTTGGGTGGCGGGACACAAACGTCACGGCATATGTCGTGTGCCGCGGCACTATGTAACACGCTCTCGTCCTTATGTATCCTGCGACCCCGCGGGAGTTTTACTCACTCGTGCAGTACGGTGCACTCGCGCCATGACGACCGTGCATCATAAATATCTAAGATACCGCGCTGATATAACCCGAGCCGCGGTGTCGACCGACACACTCTGACGCAAATCAACTCGTAATCTCGCGTGGATCGACAAAATGCGAAAATACTCTCCACGGACCGAACCGCAGCGGTTGACCGTCAAACCGAATAAATCCTGAAACGATCGCGACTTTTTACACCGCGCAATTTGATTACATTTTGCTTCTATATTAATTACAATGTCTCGAGTTAGGCGACCAATTGTATAATTTTTTTAAACGTTTTTTTATATTTAATCCTTCGTTTGCAATCGTATTTTTATTCCCTTCGTCTGCAATCTCTTTTGTCTTTTTTGTCCGAGTTCTTTTTACTGTTCTTGACTTTCAAAAAATGTGGAAAAATTCCAAGTTACTTTTCAAGATCTCTACATTATCCCTTACATCACCAAATAGTTCTTTAAATCAAATGTTAAAACTTTTAAATTAAACTTTGAGCAAAACTGAGAAAGAAAATTGAGAGTAAAACTTTGCTAATGAAAAAACGACTCAAATTGCAGACAGAGAATTCAAATTTTCATAATTATTTCGTTTATGGTGATTTTATGTCATTTTCAATGGACATTTTTTCAATTTTTATATGTTTTTATTATATTTCTCAGAAGCTCTGTATTAGTTAGATGTGTAATTTTATTCATATAATTATTATATATAAAGATTTATTTCAGTATCAGCATAATTTTGGGAGCTATTTTAGAACATGTTACATTCACGTGAACGTTTGCTAGGAAGCGAGGTACCTAGAATATGTATAGTTCGACATAAGGGCCATGAAACTTAGTAGCGCAAAGGGTAGCAACTTCTCTGCGATAATATACATGTACTTGACGTAATCTCTAGAATTAAACATTGAACGGCGAGATGATAAAATGAGCTAACTGGAGTTTCTCATCGTGTGCGTTTGAACTGAAGAGCCATTTCCCGAAATTTTTAATGATATTGCACGAGCTAGCTCTAATGTGTATAACAAATCTAAAACTATACGTTGTGTAATCGTATTAAGCGTAACTATAATTGCGTATACACGCGATAACAATTTCCTCGCTACATGGCTCGATAACGGCAAAGTGTAGAGCTGCAGAGAAGTGCTGCAATACCAGTTATCTACGGCCATGGTGCGTGTATGTGTTTTTCAAATGAGATGTTCCACCAATCTGCAAGACTTATAAATATTTGAGGATACCGCAGGAATATACTGCGCTCTTCTGGCAAACAGCAGCGTGCACCGACAAGAGTCTACCCATTTCTTTCTGCAAATAAAACGTCCTACCGCCCCTCACCCCTCTTACGTCGTACCAGCAAGAGATTTACGTGCCTGCAAATTATAATTTGCCCCGAAAGATCTCGTGTCTTCTTCAATATTTATTCGCCTACGCTGCTTCCGAAGTTAGCTAATTGTAATCAAATAACATAAGATTCATATAATAAGGGCAGACTGAATAAATTATTGTAGTCATACTCTACAAAAAATTAAAAGTAAACTCGCAAAATTCTCTTTGGGAAAAGAAAGACCGTACATTGCGCCATAAAAAGAAAACAATTTTTCTAGTATATGAATGTAACGTTACATTGAGAGAAAATGTTTAATATTTATGACTATAATTGCATGATAAAATAATTAGGAGCTCCATTTTTATAGTTATTACTGCACTCTCTATAATATTAATAATAATAATAATTATATTTATTCTTCTATATATCTAAAAAAATATAGTTAGCACCAAAAATGATTATAATTTATAGTTTATAGTAGTATTTTTATTTTGATGTATAAAGATCTATAAGTATAATTATTATTACTAATATTATAGCAATAATAATATACAAATGGAACTCTTAACCATAATTATTTTACCATGCAATTATAGTCATAAATACCAAACACTTTTCTCTTGCAATCAGTGTACCTACATTCAAAGTGTAATTCTTGGAATTAACTCCGATTAAACATATGTCCGTCGAATCGCTCAATTGCCTCGCATGCTTTTTAGAACTAACTTTTGTTATAGCGTTAGAATGGTGTTGACCAAGCAAATATTTACCGAGCGAAAGTTTGCGACATGGTAACGGTATTACGATACTTCATGGAACCCTTTGTAGCTGTAGCCGAGTCTCGGATCCTGTGCCTCTGTAGCAGCTTAATCAGTCCACCTATACTTTAAATAATCAAACTATCTCACGGCGAAACGATAACAGCGTAAACGCCACTTGTTCTTGACTGATAAACTGAACGTTCGTAGAATTTGCAATTCAAATATGTAATTCCAATAATACATTCAACAGTATATACACAAAAGAACATAATATATCAACAGCGTTGATTAACAGCAGTCTACCTAAAAAAATCTGTAATTAATATAATGATAACATTAATAAAATAAAAAATCTTTTATGTTTTTATATTAATGAAATATTATTTGTTTTAATGTCGTTATTTAAGAAGATTATTTTCAATTACATTGCTATTAGTTAGTACTGCTAATTTTGATTTTAGTTCTGTAAAAGGAGACGGATACAAGCTGCAATTTAAAATTGGATAAAGTACATGAAATGTAAATGCAAATTCTACTTCATCAAATTTGACTTTTACTCGCCGGTTTGGCAAAGAAGAATCTCTCTCGAGCTTTCATACAATCTCGTTACCGTTTGAATACGTAAATATCGTGACATCCGAAAGCTCTCAGAGTACGGTACCAGCAGAAACTTGCGGAAGAAACGACGAGGCACTCTCTCGCTACCGCATTAATAATTTATTCGGCACTATTCGACGTTCTCCAGGCATTTACCCGACGATGGATGAGAACGCGTGTGCTTTTCGCACGCGCGGCGTTTATTTAGGAACGTGAGTACACGCGTGCGCCCGCGATATCAAAGACTGGCGATGTTTCAAGAACTATTTTCGTTTTCAGGGTGTCCCCCGAGCCCGTGCTGCTCACCACCCCGGTGTTCCCTTTTACCACAGTCGCGTTCTCGCATGAAGATAAGATGCGAAGATACGCCACGTATCTCGTAATGTGTTTCTCGCGCAAGAGGCAACCCGTTGGTGTAAATTATCGTCCGCACGAGAAGAAAAAGCTGGTGAATGTAGAGAATGATTAATTCACAAAAACTTCTTATCTGCTGTATCCTAACTTTGTCACGTATAGTTTCGAGACCAGCAAAATGTTGTTGAATTGAAATAATAGTCTCTTTATCTTGATAATTAGGGGCAATGTTGACTAAGAACAATTACTTTAATGTATATATTCTTTAATGTATATATTCTTTAATGTATATATTCTTTCTATTTGCCAGATTTCGCTATGAAAGTAAATTAAACTAACATCACTGAAAAAATGATTATGGCCGAATATGGCATAGCATTTTTAAATGGTTGCAGCAGTCAATTTTTGGTTGCGTTAGCCTATCCTATACTGACATTGTGGATAGGCAACAAAAATTGGTGGCTAATGCAACCAAAAATTGGCTACTGCAGCCAATTAAAAATGCTATGCCATATTTTACCATCTAATTTGCTGCAGCAGCCAATCTTTTTTTCAGTGCACAAACCAATTAATTTTATTGGTTATAATGTTATTAATCCTTTGAACATAAAGCAACTTAAAGAAAATCTTGTTTCCAAAGGATTTCATTTCAAGGATTACTGACTTTGAAATTCTGATCTCAGAATTATTATATAAAATTCTAATTTCAAAAAGAGAATCTGATTATCCTGAAATTCGATTTTAGAAATTTTTCAGTATTGCTGAATACAGAAAATCTCGAATTGCAAAAAGGTAGTAATCTTCAATAAAGAAGGATTTACAGTGTCAAAAATAATTTGGAAATCAGTACTGTTTGCATAACACTAATAAACTTCAAATAAAGCAAAATTAGAAACTTAATGTTTCTTTGCATCTAAGTTCCTAAATCCGAATTTTATAATTAGATTATTTTTTAAAAATTCTATTCGCCATATTAAATCCACCAGTTTCAATTTTTTATTTTTGATCTCAGAATTAAAAACATTAGCAAATTATGGACCAAGTTTCATGAAAATTGAGCAAGCAGTTTACAAAATATAATAAAAAAGGTTATACCCAAACAAGCGTGTTCGTATACAAAGAGTTAAGACTAATTTTATTGCGGATAATATCCAAGTGAATCGTAAAAAACAATTGATTTTTTTTATACCAACTTGAAGATTACTATATAGTTATGCGGAAATATAATTCAAATATAAAACAATTGTTAATATATTATTATTACCGTCCAAATTTTATCGCGGGAATACCTTGCGACATAACCGTCCATATATCTCAAACGCGTCATAAATTCGAAAGCCTAGATAAATCCTACGAACGTATAAAAATGACAAAGAGGGCAGTCCTTTGTCCTTGACAATCTGACCAGGAATCGGGCAGCAGTATTTCGGACGGTCTCGAGACCACCAGCGACTTACCTCACCTCTTCGTCCCTATACGTCTTGCTTTGAGGGTGGTGCCGTCGCGATTTATCAACTACCCCCGGCCTCTTTACGACGCGTGCGACCGAAATTACCATTTCATACGCCGATTTGCCTCTGTCCGGGCGAATTTATCGATGTCCTTTAGACTTTCTTTTTTCTGATCGTCGACTTATCGCCACCCTTTTTTCGCTTTTATCGTAATCGCCGGTACCCCTGTACCTGTCTCTGCTTGAACACTCGGCGCGTACTCGAGAGGAAGAGAGAACCCTCACAAAAGTCTGTGTGCAGGACCAGGAAACACGAATCACTCACATGGTCTCGTAAAGAGAGCCGTTGCATTCATTTCCCCTCTTCTCTCTACGACATGGAAATATTCTCCTGGCTCGTAGAATCGGGAATCCAGGCACTCTCTTCCAACGTATAATCGATCTCGACCGCGGTATTGTAATAGAGAAGTGCTCCGCGTTTGAAATTCCAAATAACGTGAATGCCACGGTGAGATATGCGGTACCAACCGGCCGTATAAATTAGCAGAGCTTAAATATTGCAAATTGGTTATTTCATTGTAAACTTCAGTCATCGGATAATGTTGCGTCGGTAATGGTTTTGCGGTTTACAAATACAGAGAGCGCGGTGAACCTATAATTCCTATTTTATTGTAAATTTATCTTCTAAAATTGCTGTTATGTTTCAATGCTTCGAAACGAAATAAACGAAACAAACTAAACAGGAATATTGAAACCCGCAAACGATAGCTTTAGACAATTAATCCAATTTTATACGATTTTATGTATCGTGCAAATTTAGATACCTATAATTTACACAAACATACACTATCATATCGCGGTGTAAAAAAAATATTCTATTTTAAAAAGTTTTCGTTATCTCTGTACACTAAAAATATAAACGCGTAAAATAAAAATTCCCACACAGTTTTTCTGTGTGATGATCTTTCTTGTCAACTTCTGTCGCACGTTAAAGCGACTAAAATGTTCCATGCTACATAGAAACCGAAGGAGTACCCGTTCTACTGAGACGAGCCATAAATGTCAGACGGTTCACTTATTTCGTCGTGCACCCTCGCACTCGCTCGCCGATTTTCCACCACTTTAAGGCGCAATTTGCAAGCGCCCCGTCCGACGATCCTACTCGTCGTCGCTCCAACGATGAATTCGTCTTTTTCTTCCTTTCTTTTTCTATCGCACGCGCCCTTGTCGACTCTGACGACCCTCGACAACTGTAGTTTATCATTCCGCGTCCACCGTTCGCATCTTCGCCTACCGACGACGACGAACCGCCATCCCTATGTCGCGATCAGTGGCGTAATGACGAGAGAAATTCACCAAGATGAATCTCTTCGCGATTGGCGAAGCTGTGAAGTTTCAACGAGAGCTCAGATCTTTGAAGAAACGTAAAAACGCGAGTAGATCAGAAGAATCAAGTATTATTTGTAGAGAGCATTAAGGACATTTATCAATTTTTAATGGTTGACGTATCTAAGCGAAATTGATTTCAATTTTATTGCGTCTGGTAATGAAGGATTCTTTAATTAGTTTACAATCGATCCTTCTTCAAAAGAATTTAAAGATGAAAAATGATCGAGAAAGATTGAAAATTTTCTCTATATCGAACATACGCGAATCA
This sequence comes from Mycetomoellerius zeteki, assembly GCF_001594055.1. Lineage (NCBI taxonomy): Eukaryota > Metazoa > Arthropoda > Insecta > Hymenoptera > Formicidae > Mycetomoellerius > Mycetomoellerius zeteki. The sequence goes on from NW_017257208.1 coordinate 689,267, forward strand.
GTTTTGATGTTATGATTATAATTTATTATCGTAGCAGATATAATATAGTTTGAATAAATAAAGTTTGCTAATATAAGCTTATTACGTGTTTCATAATTAAATATTATATTGATAAGCTTATAAAATTGTCAGAATAGATCTTGTCCTAATTAAAGTTTTCCTGCACATTATATTATACACAATTTAAAATCAAAATTATATATTATTCTTTAATTAAAGATATAAATATTTTTCCTCTTTTTTCGAATAAAAAATATTACAAGATATTTTTGAATTGTAAGAAAGTCGAATTTCGTTTTGGCCGAAGCAAATTAATATACTACAATGCTATTGGAAATACGTAATTAAAATTTTTAAGATTCACGTTTAATATTTTTCGAGATGAATAGTTTAGTTATTACCATATTATTTTTATTAATCATTTAAGTCCATATGTCGCGTTTCGGAGGACAAGGATTCGTTAAAGCGATATTCAGCCAAACATCATTAACAAAAAGGGCACAATTAACAGAGAATATGAGTGAGCCAAGCATCCGGCTCATCCCCTTATCGTAATTATAAACGGGAATGGAATTCGCAGATCAGCCGTTACGCCACTGTTACCCTATGCAACAACACAGCAGTGCCGCCCCTCGCTTTCCCTTTCCACGATTTACTTTCATCTGACGAATTTACCTCGCGTCGAATCAGCCTCGATTACTCGCTACCGATTAAAGCCCCTTTCCCTTTGCGGCCCTTGACACACGGTAGGTCGATAAACATTTCCGAACTCACCCTCCTACATCAGACGACGTCGGAAACGAGTACATCGCCGAAAATGGGGACATATTTCTCAGGCAGTAAAATAAAAGACATACCACAAACGAGATTTCGTGTACTAGAAATATGGAGAATATAAAATTCTGTATTTCTAATATACAGGGTGTTTCCAAATTAAATCGCAAAACTTCGGGAGCGTGTAGAGGAGTAAAAAACTAAGAAAAAAAGTCCTATAGACATATGCTCGTTTTTGCTCCGTTTCAGAGAAATCGAAAAAAAATGTTTATATTTCTTGCCATATCTAGCACCGACATATTTGATTACATTTTCCACTTTCTGTTATGAATTTGTCAGTCGCTCTTTGAAAGCCTTTAACAGTAGATGAATTTTGTCTTTTGCAATATGCCGCGTACGTATTCTAATAGTGAATATGCTGATATGGTTTTTGTATACGGTTTCTGCAACGGTAATGCTTTAAAGGCCTGGCTGCTACAAGAGCCGTGTTTGACAGATGCAATGCTTGTATTGCTGCAAGAGGTGCACATTTCGAACAAAATCTTCATTAAAAAGTTTATAAATAAAATAATTAAAATAATAAATTAAATATATTTTTTTCTTTTTTCGTGATTTCCTGCGAAACAAAGCAAAAAGGAGCATATGTCTATAGGACTTTTTTTCTTAGTTTTTTACTCCTCTACACGCTCCCGAAGTTTTGCCATTTAATTTGGAAACACCCTGTATAAGAGAAATCTCGTTAGAAATAAATTCCTTATTAAAGGTAAAAAGAAAAACATTTATTAAAGATAGATAACAGAGCGAGGATTGCAAGTCAGGAGAAAGTAAAGATGAAGTAGCATGATAAAATATAGGATCTGTGTTATAGACATAGGATCTATAATAACGCTCCTTGTCTCAAGAGAGAATCAAGATCAAATCAATGCTTTACTCTTAAGCTCTGTGGGACCAATCATATTTTCTCTTGCTTCTTCCCCATTGTTGTTGAATCATACATACAAGTACTTGTCTATTTTCAAGATATAAAGTTCTCTCAATTAAATAATAAAGATATCATACAAATACGTTCTATATTACAAACTAATAAAGAAATTTTGAGAAGAAAAAATAAATATATTTAATTTTGAGATTAAAGTGCCAATTTTAAACGCAGCAAATTCCTTTACTTGCTATTTAAATTTACTATTAGGTTTCAATTAAATAAAAATATTCTCTGAGTTTCTCTTGGTCAAACAAAGTTCTATTTCCTTTCTTTCAAAATAAGCTCCTTTATATTCGGGAAAGATCGTTTACATTCGTGACTTTAATTTCTCGAAAACGATTACTTTTCAGATAGCTCTGACGTAAAAATAGAGACACGTCGTCGGATCGTTTGTACGCGGTCGGTCCACCGTTTAAATATTTTATTTAGTACTCTTCAAAGGAGTTTCGAGGGCGCACCAAAGCGATTCTGGCATAGGGGGAAAATCAAGAAATTTCTTCTCGTCTCCCCCCTTCCCCTAGTAATTAAAAAATTCCAAGCCGCAACGGTTTTTATTGCGTGCTTGCCTCGTCAAGAGCTTATTGTCGTGCAGCCGGCCGGAAAGAATTGTTTAATTGCGACATTGCTTGTAACGAAATGCGCGCGGAGAACAATTTTAATACCCTGTGTAAGTCACTCGTTGATGGAACAGAACAAGCGAATTATGAAGGGAGAAGATTCTTACAATTAGCCAGCCAGATAAAGATTACTTAATATTACACTGCAATGCTCTTCTTTGATAGCACATGTGTTCTCTAATTGAAGATTTTCGAGTATCAAGAGAAATATTTCTAGGATAAACGAAAAATCATCTCTCTTCTACAAATGTAAACAGTTAGTTAAATTTTTTCGATAATTGTGTATTTAATAACAGATGCAATCAATGCAGCAAATAATTTTCCTTCTGTTGTTTTACAATAAAATAAAATCAAGTTTTATTGTGTATTTTTATTCCAATAACTTTTAATCTTGTTACTCTTAATTTATTTCCATATCCTGAAATTTCTTCTATCTCCATCAATTATAATTGAAAAACTGTTTATATAGTATTTCGACATTTTTATCAGAAGAAATAATTAACTATTTCACTCTTCTTCAAAAAAGATTTTCCTTACTCGTAGCATTCGTCGTATTTATATCTGCACGGAATACGAGAGTTGAAACAAATTGAAGCGCTACAGCAAAATATCCATTAGTATCAAAATTCTCAAACAGTATCGATCGGTGCGGAAAGATTTCTTCTGTCGAAGAACACTATCCGGTTTCGCTTGACCACCTTACTATCACTGCATAGAGGCACGATTTCGTTGGTATAGGTTTCGTTTCCAGGCATAGTATTAATGGCGCAATTTAGCGAATCGATGCGGTGTTAACGCGATCCCTCTCGTGCATTCCGTAACATGATATCGGTCTTAAGGAGTATGTCAAGGGTACGGCTGAAATGGATACGGTATACCATCAGTTATCTATTACTCGCAGGATCGCCGATCACTGTTTCCGGACTTTGTCTCGGCACGCCGCGAATTTGACCGCGGTTTGACAGCGGTGTCGGCATTGACGTTCACATTAAACAAATCGCAGGATACGAGAAATTAGAGACTCTGTAATACAGTGTCTAGCCACGAACAATTTTGTCAAAATTCTACGACTGAGAAACATATATATACTGTCTGTCTGTATACATATTATTTCACTCTAATTTAAACTATTTTACTTTGTAACCTTAATTAAGATTATAGACTAATCTTAATTAAGATTATAGACTAATCTTAATTGAGATTATAGAGTAAGACAGTGTGTACTCGGAAAGAACAGTTTTGCTAAAGTATTAAAAAATTTAATAAATTAGATATACAGATATGAAAAAATAATTAAACTACCCAAATAATTATTTAGAACGATCGAGCTAATTGTTAGAATATCAAAACTTTTTGCAGCATTGCTCATTATATTTGAATTCCCTACATAATTATTTTGATGATCCAATAAAAAGATACATAGTATGAGTATAATATTTAGTATAGATTTTAAGTAGATTGCGGAAGAATGTTAGAGGACGCGTTAAAAAAATTGTAAAAATAAAAATATTCCCTCCCCTTTCCGAGGATTATAATATAATAAATAGAACAGGTAAGATATATTATAGTTTTGTTTAAATTTAAGAATAAGAAAATGTAGAATAGGTGCAATAGATATGTGAATAAATGGATGAGGGTGGTTATATTTTTGTAAACCAAATTCCCTTCTTGGATGTAAAGCTTGAAGTGAATGAAATTTCTTGTTCTTATATCTTTCTTTCTCGTAGGATTTTGACAAAATCGCTGGTGACCAGACTTTATTAAAGGATCTCTACGAGAACTATATTTCGCTACAAAACGAATTTTATATTTTATTATCATCCCGCTTATCTCTTTACGTCTCTATTTTTCTTTACAACTCTTAGTTACATATTTCGTCCCGCACAAAAATTGAAAACATAAAAGCTTTATGTCATGACAATTACTTTAACGCAACTAACAATTCGTTCAACGTTTGTATAATGCTACTTTATTGAGTTTTTATTATGTCGCGACAGATTTAAACGTATGGCAAAACAAAAACATATTTCGTATTAATATTTCAATCTCACGTCGATTCACTTGTGAAGCGTCCTGTAAAGTTAATTGGAGCCCGAAGGGTCGTAAACGCGTTGATTATCATCGACCAAACAGTCACCCTCACATGTCGTTGCGCCGAACAGGCATGCTCAAACAAACTCGAATATTTTCATACGTTTTTCGAATGCCCGAGCATTCTTCGGACGCCGATCGCAGAGCTTGTTAATTAAAGCGTTGCCGTGTACCGCGTATAAAGTTCATATATCCCGATATTGTTCGCGAGCCGTAGTCATTATGACGTGCACGATATGCAACGCGAAACGTATAATAAAGCGTGACACATCGCCGCGATAAAGAAGTGACGGCTGTCCACCGATTAGGGATTAAATGCCAGGGGAAACGACACTAATGTGCATGCAACGAGGATCGCATAGCATAAATATTCGCACGACCGCGTACGCCGCGGCCATTCCGAATATTTTCGCATGCGGTGCAAGTCGGACGCGTACAGAATAAAAAGTTTGGACATTGAGAAATATATATCACGCGCACGGACGCAGAAGATTTTCATTAATTCGAAATACGAATTCCATACGGGCGCGGAAAAATAAAAGAAAACAGTCCTACGAAATTCCAATCTAACGAGTTTCGCATTTTCACGTTATTCTTAGCAGTCGCTTTATTAAATCATGCTAAAAGATACGACGAGCTACAGGAATATTATCGCAATTAAAAAATTATCTTGTATTCAAATTGTGTACGATAATTATGAGGAGATATGTTATTTTGTATTCACATCGAATTTCGCGTATTCCGAGGTGGATTTTAATGTAGCTTCAACCGAAAGCGGAACGGAGTTAATCTAAATATTATATGATATATTTTTGAATATATTTTTATAATTCGAGTTGATACCCATGTACAAAAGTTACTCACGAGCGGCGCTAATTAGCGAACGCAATTACGGAAAATTTATGAAATGCGAGTAACAATGAGCTAACTAGTATATGAATTAAGTTTGTCGCCCTTTAACAACTCGGGAGTGTGCAAAATGTTCAAAATTGCATTATATTTCGATGGGACTACATGCGCTGCTCGCGCGCGAATAGAGAAAGAACAAGCATTATTAATTAGTAATCAATGAGCATCGCATTACAAGTTCGGAGTGTGAAAATCGGAAAATTGTATAAGTCTTAATGGTCGGTATTGCGAGCGCGTCCGTAACAATAAATTATTGCGTGTATTATAAGCATTACTTTTAATGCTCGAGATTCGGCCATTATCGGACCATTATGTTCGCACGGATTGCAAATCGCAATGTTCTCTTTAATGTACAATCAATGTTGGATCTCGCGCGCACTATGAAATCCACGAAACAAAGGGATCGACAATGTTGCCAGGTATAATAAGCGAAAATTGATCGCCAGGATCGTTCTAGCGCGAATATCCGGTGGCCACGTCGGAATAGTCATATTTGCTATTACGTACGCGATCGTTGGGATAAATATTTGCCGTGGTTTCCCTCCGGGAGAACCTATTCCGGCGAGTCCGTTGCTTCTATATTCCTAGAGCGAAGCCAATCCATAGGACAAACTAATTTTATTAAAGCGATGTTGCCCGACGAACTGATTCCTCTCTGTTTTTCCCTTAAAGGCTCGCCCATCGTTGTTTAACTATTTGCGAATAAGTTGCAATTTCGTCGAAGTTTGAAGTAGAAAAAGTCAACTAGCAAACAATACAAGCAAACAAGAAAGCAGAGAATAATATGAAGTTAAAATTTTCGCAATTTAGATGTAACCAATTCAGATGATAGTAAACACATTCTATTTTATAATAAAATATTTATCCTTCTTTAAGATTACTTAGATTAAATAAACAATGAAAAAATGATTTTGCTGAATATCTAAAATTTAGATCTGAAAATTATTATATTGTTGAATCATCAAAATAATTATGAAGAAAATTCGAGCATGATGAGCAATGTTGAAAAAGTTTTAAAATTCTAGCAATCAGCTTGAGTATCCATAATAATTGTTTTGATAGTCCAACAAAATTATTTTCAGATCTAAATTTATAGTTAAATTTTTAGATATTTGAATAAAATAATTCTTTTCGTTTTAACTCAGAATATAAATTTATATGAAAAGTATCGGGATAATTTTATATACAAATGAAAAAATATTGGGCATCGAAAAATCATGTGGAAAATAAAGGAGATAGTAAATGTCGAATGCTGAAAAAATAAAATCTTTCTGAATATTTTTCACGAAATATTTTTAAACACCGGTATAATTAATGGCAGATAAATTTGTGTTAAAAAACGAGCGTTAAATAATAGAAACGCAGTAACATTTGTTCTATGCTAATGAAGAGAAGTTTCTTCGATTCATTTATAAATTATTTTGAGCAGGGATTCAGAAGATTCGCTCAGTACCAGCGATGCTACCAGTTCATGAAACTTTAATTCGAATCTTGACTCCTTTCTTCATTCTTCCACTACCTTTTATATTCTACAACAAAGTACACACAGTTATACAACATAGTTAGAGGGCCATTATCCTTTACCTCTTCAATTGCACATCTAATCCCATACCAAGACTTTCAAAAAGTTATATTTGAAATTCCGGAGACATCACATTTTACATTAACTGGCTAAACCATGTCTTTAAATTCCCGGAATTGAGGATCTTCGCAATATCCTGTTAATTCAACCGAAGCGAAGAGGCTGAAAATGTTGGAATTGAAGTCGGTAAGCCATTTCTAGTACATGTTATAGGAGAGATGAGTGAGAGCGTTTTCTTGGCACCGAACTTCATCCCCCAATGAATTTTTAAACTTAATACCGCGTCGAGACGGCGCAGAGAGATGCTTTCCAGAGGCGCGGGTGAGTAAGGATTTTCGTGCGTAGAGCATCGAGCATCCTCTTTGCGGCGTTCAAACTCTGGGCCGGCCAAACATGGCATTATTATTCCATGTTAAGCACGGTTAATGCTCTCTCGGCGGTGTTGCCAACCATGCTTGTTCGGAGAAGAAAGTGTGAATAATCGCCGGACAAGGCCATTCGCGCTCGAGGCGAGCAAGACTCAATTTTTAACGAATGACTAACAACCGCTTATTGTTGAGATTGTCCGTGATTGATAAACCTTTCTAATTGTAAGAAACGCGCACATATTATGAAACCTACTATAATATGAATTATCTATTAAATATATTTAGGGTACAATTTCGAACGAAATAAGATTTGAATTCAATTTTCGAAGTTTGACTTTTTCTTGTTTGGTATCCTTCAATATCGTCCAGACAATGAGAGGATTATCAAACTTGAATCTCGAAAATTGGATTAAAATTTTATTTCGTTCAGAACTGTACCACGTTCAAAATTGTACCACCTTACTCTATAAAACTCACTAATAATATATTAAATCCGACCGGCCTAATGCCATATTTGTAGAATCATATTCATTACGCGCCGAAATTTTTCCGGACTTTACAAACGCAGCTAAACTACTGAAATAATATTACAAATTAAATTTGTTATGTTCAATAGACATCTATTATAGAAAACTTAAAACTATTAGAATCTGTAAATAAATTTTAATTATTGCGAAAAATATTACCTCGGCCGGAAGTCGAACCCGGATCTCTTACATTCCGTGTGAGCGTCCTTACCAGTTAGACTTACCCTATAACATTTATTGATCGCAGTAATAGACGCATTTGCTTATCGAAAGTGGAAATAACTTTTCTGTATAAACATAGTAAAGTAATTTCTGAACTATTCGAATGTACCTTGTAACTACAAGAAAGAAATCGCATTAATCGTCCTCAATCGTGACGATTTGACTAAATTTGCATAATGTGTAACCGGTGATCAGTCCATTAGACGATGCGACCAGTTACGCGGAAGAAAGAGAGAGGACGCCATTAAATTCATTTGCAAAACAAAACGGGAAAAGGTTAATGAAGAGCAAAGTTGACTTCCATCTTTCCACGCCTATCCTTCCCTACGGCGTCTATCTCGCTGCATGATGACCATACACGTGAAAGGTGCTTTATTCCGCGCCACGTCCGGGGCCATTTGCCGGCAAGTTTCCATTTACGGAATCTAATAGTATAAGCCCTCTAGAAAGTCTCGCGTTTCGCTTAACCCCCAGGTTACCCTGATAAGACACAGTAATATTGACTTCAGTAATAATTAACCCTGCCCTCCAAGTAGTATTTAAAAGGGACATTCACATACACTTATTAGATAAATATATTCTACCATATATTTTATAATAGATTCCTCTAGAATTGCAAATATCTTTACGTAAAACGTCTATATTTACAAACTTGTAATATAAACATCAGACTCAAAATATGAGCTTAATAGAAATTAATAATATTAATAAATTTTAAGTGGACCGATAAGAATAAATCAAATAAGAGAAAGAATCCTAAGACGCTCGTCTCGAAAAATCGGGAGTTCCAAGTTTAAATCATGACTGAAGTGATATTTTTCACAAAATAACTTCTTTGCAGTGTTTTAAGTTATTTATTAGAATCATTGTATTAAATTGATGATCAATGTAATTTGTAATGTTATTTTCAGCTTCATTTTATGATTGTGTTTTAAGTCCAATAAACCGAATTGAGTTTACAGAACTGAGAAAATGTATTTGCAAATTTGCAACGAATATTATCAAGCATCAAAAAAGATCCATTTTGATCTTAAATAGAATTTTTTCTCTTTATATAATATTAAAAGTTTCATTGTTTTATCAGTCTGAAATATAATATGATAGATATCTTTCATGTTGATTTATATATATTTGGTATTAATGACGTACGTTTGTTAAATTATTCAACATTAAAACTAACGCGATCGGAAATGTCGACCTCTCTTTTTTTCGAAAATCTCTAGTCTTCGTCCAAACTATTTCGAATCTCGTCTGTTAATAATGCACGCGAATTGACAGAATATAGGATCGTCGGATGGCGTCGTCTAACAAGATAAGTGTCATTCTTAATTAGCTCGTCAGGTAATTTAATCGAGTTTTTCAGAGTGACTGTAGTCCTTATTAAAGACCGATAATTAATTACGCTCTGTGCACGCAGACAAGTAAGAATAGCGGAGTCAGCATGCGCGGCATCCGCAAACGAAAATTTCCGGTAATCGACGTGAATTATATAATATAATATTTGATCAACGATCTAATCGCGGAATTTTACATCTGCGTTGCGCGGCATTATTAAAATCCGAGCTTGTTTATGCACGCCGGCTAACAACGTTAGCTCGCGTTGGTGTAATATATTACAGCTTACTCGAGAATTAGAGTATCGAGTATGCCAAAACAATTACCTGTTGTTTCGTCTGGGAACTAGCTGGCGCAAGATGTATTAAATTCCATATATGTATTATATCTTCACAAGTTCCTAATTCTTCTATCATTAAGATATAAAATATGTATCTCAATAATTGGAAGTTAATCAGTTATTAGGATTTTCTAGAAAAATTGTAATAAAATATACAAGGCGTAACTACTACGAAAAGCTCACAATCTCGAATCAGTCATAATTCAAAAAGTTTTATTGATTCTTGTCTCGTTGTCAAGAAAAATTGCAATTACCGCAAATTCGTCAAAGAATTCATTAAAAAGAGGAATAGTGATCTGTTGGATAAATATCCGTTTTAATTACCGCGTATTTCGGAACATGATTATTACAGTCTGATGGAGATCTTTCTGAACCCAGAGCAAAATAAGCCTTCCTGGCACAGGACAGCTTTTCCCACGCGAGTCACTCGCACGCAAACGATCGATACGCGTTGCGCCCGGCGCCAAAACATGCGTGTTTAGTGTGCTTCTCTAAGAGCACCTGCCAAATCGTGGTCGTTCCACTCTCGTTCGTTTCTCGGCTCCATTTGCCAGCTAGGGCCGGGCTGGGTCAAGTGATCCGGCCACTTGAGACCGCGTCCGAGATGCCACGGCGCCGACAGCTCAGCTAGCTAGCAGGAATTGGACCAAAAATATTTCCCGAGCCCCGAGACACTCGGTAAAAAGTGGATCGTACGCTCGTCCAAATGCGACCAATTTAATCCTTCGAAATAATCCAGTTCGATATAAGTGGAAAATTATTACGCGTCACTCTACTCATTTTTTAAGAGAGACTCTGCTCTTGAATTACGTTGAATTCGATTAATGTAAAAAGAAACAAATTAGACCTACGTTTAAAATCTATATGCGAGTATTTTAGTTTAAAATAAAGCGGGGTAATTTAAATAGGATAATATAAATTTTCAAATTGTATAAAAGATTGAGGCCGCATAATGTATTCCATTAATTGGTACAATAGTGTATGTTTTGTATGTTTGATTGAATACACTATGCAATTTCAATAATCTTTTATACAATTTGAAAATTTCTGTTAATCTGAAAAAAAATGCATGTAATTTAAATGGAAATTACATGTTTATGATTGGAAAATTATCTAAATTACTTAAATACATATGATTGGAAATGACTGGAAATTGAAAATTTCCAATCATATTTAGGTAATTTTCCAATCATGAACATGTAATTTCCATGTAAAATTACATGCATTTTTCAGTGTATCTATAATATTTCATTAAAAAATTTTTATACACATGCAGAAGGAATAAAAAATAAAAAAAATTAAACGATAAATTGATGACAATTATATTTGTTACTATTTCTAGTATATTATGATAAATGGTGACAGTTCAAATAATCATAATGTAATTATTTCTAGTATATTATGATAAATGCCGTGAAAATTCAGATAAGAGACAATAAGAGAGAAGTTTCTACTATTATTTCATAATTTCGTCCGTTTTACTGTATCTACTAAATAATCAATAGTTTTAATAGTCTCAAAAGCAACACTAAAGTAACACAAAGGACTAACCCGATATTCGAATGATCCAGATCGACAAACGATAACGCTGCGTTAGTGGATACTAAGCCGGGAAGCAAATGCTCAGCTTTGATGAGAAAAAGACGATGAAGGCAGGCTCATCCCGACGTGATGGCGGGAATCGTCGTTTTTGCGAACTCCAAGGAAACCGATTTCCCGAACATTGCGCAAGCAGTCGCCTTCTTAGGCGCGATTTCCTGGAAAAGTAATTTCCCGTAGGAAATCCTCCCGACTCACCTCGAGTCGAATAACAGTGGCTGAAAGAATCTCCGCCAGTGTGGAAGGACCTCTTGGCCATCCTGTCTAAAGGAACCCGCCAGCACTCTTGAGTAATACCGCTGAAAGGAGATTATCCACTTCGTGTATTTACCCCGAGACTTTCATCCTTCTTGTATTTACTGGAAAATTATCAACAATGCGGCGAGAATTTTCGAACGAACCAGAATAGCAGCATCAACGTCTCTTCATCAAAATTAAAAAATGTGATATAAATACCTCAAAGTTTCAAACGAGAAACATTCTTTTCATTTACCTCGTAATATTATGATTTCATAATTCAATAATATTAAACTAATGGCAATATAGATCGAATAATTGACTTTAATAGTATAAAAATGCTATACTAAAGATTTAATCTTTATTAAAGATTTACTTACAAAAGCAACGTTATAGATTTAACTACAGAAGCATTAAAAAGGACATATTATTTAAGTATTATAATTACGAAGTTCAACTTTAAAGCACTACAATTTCGTCGGATAAAAGAAAAGAAAGAGTCTATTAAATTCGCCTCGTACGCTTGAAAGGAAAACACGCCTTGTGATTTTAGCAAAATAAATGCTCGATCATATTTCGAAAAGGAGAACTACTTCCGGCGACGTTATCGTCGCCATTATGAAGGTACTTCTACAAATTGGAAGTACTCCCGATATCGGGCCCTGCGACCATCGTCGATCGATACTGCCTCATTAATTAAAAGTCGCAAGGAGGGGAAGTGGAGGCGAAACGTGAGGTTAGGTACTGCGTTGCCTACTTGAACGTTTAATAAGCTTCGAGAATTCCGAAGGGAGATGCTAAAAAGGCAGCTACAAGGATGACGTCGTCGTTCTCTTTCCGGACCAGAACGAGAGAAGAAAGCCCGGTAGCCCTAATAAAATTAAGAGGCGCGCGAGAACTTCAGGAACGCTGCTCCCCCAACGGTATCCGGAGGCTAAAATATTTGTATGCACGAAAAAGGTACGCTACGAACAATCAGACTGTTGTCCCATGCCGGAAGAGAGTGCTAAACTTTACATTTCAATCCCGTCCGTCTCTAACAAACGTAGCTCCATTAAACGCTCTCATTTTCTTTATCGTATAAATAAAAAATCTGCAGTATAACATAAATAGAAAAATTAATCCATACTGCTGCACTTTCAACAAATTGTAATTTAGTTGTAATTGAGAATAAGCACTTATTTGTATTTGACATATTTCTTGAATCCAAATTTGACATAAAAACTCAAATTGGACTAGCAACTTTTTTTAGCGAGTAAGATTCTAATTAAATTACGATTATTATATAACATAATATAAAAAATATATTTCAATATTCCAGTTTCATCAAACATTTTCATTTCTTTCATCGAGTAATCTATGCACACAGTATAGCATAAATAAAAAAAAACTAATCCACGAATATTTTATTTAAAAACAAATTTCTAAATTATAATTTAATTAGAATCTTATAACTGAGAATATAAACACATTTTTTCTTGATATATTTGTTCAATTCAAATACGGTATAAAAATTCAAACTAGACTAGCATTTTATGAAAATGCATCTCTAATTACAATGTCATACAATAAAAGAAATATATCGTTTCTAAAAATCACTCTATGTGAAAGTCTCTTTCACGATTCAGAGAATCTTTTTCGCAAGCATGCCATTCGTTTACACGATTCTAAATCGTCGGTCGATCAAACGGAACTTTGAATGGGGCAAAATTCTCTCTTAACATTTCGTTCTCGCGTGTCGCGCAACGCACGCAACAAGTAACTCAATCGACGACACGTCGGGAAAGTGTCAAAAGCTCGCGTGAGCTGAAAAATTTCAGCGATAGCTTTTTCTGACGCGACAGCGAAAAAGATCGCATGGTGCGACCGGAAATCGAGCGCGGACGCCCATAGTTATTCTATTTCGGCGCTCGCGCTTTAATTTCCCACGAGGAATCGCCTTTTAAAATTGCCCCCCGGTGCGGGTAACACGTGCCGCATATATTATACGCGTGCAGCGTACCCGATGTAGCAGACTAGATAAGCAATCGATGCCGCGGCACGATAAAACCATTCGCGAATCGCTCGTGCTCGTATATTACCGTTGATTGCCGATAGAAAAGATGATAATAATGAACGTTGAAAGCGCAATAATTTACGTCGACGTATCCTGTATATAATTTTGATCCTTAACTGATCCAACGAAATGGAGTTTTGTTCATTATTGATGGAGTCTCAGTGGACAGCTTGATATAAATTATGAAAAAAAAATACTTTAGAAAATAAAACACAACCACCGCAATATCAACTATATAATGTATGTGTAGAAGTTTCGTAAACGTATTTTGAGCATTTCACCAATTGAGATTAAACAGAGGAAAATTATCAAGATTTCTATGCATGGAGAAAACGTTTTTGCTGATTATATAAAAATTTAGCTAGATACAGATCTGAAAATAATTTTGTTGGAGCATCAAAATAATTATGTGGGGACGCACAAGCGTGATGATAATGTTACAAAAAGTTTTGACATTCTAACAACTTGTTCAATATATCTAATTATTGAGATAGTCCAATAAAATTATTTTCAGATTTGCATCTAGCTAACTTTATAGATACTTCAGCAAAACCGCTTTCTTCGTGTGGCGTATGAAATTTAGATTTCATAAAACAAAGTATAGATTCTATAAAATAAAAGATTAATTGAAAAATCAAAGTTTGAAACTTTATACATTAATTTACGGAATTCATCTTTGCCAAAGCCAAATTAATAGAATCGACAGCTTAAATATATTTCCCAATTATCAGCCAGACTTTTATTTTGCCATTCTATCTAATATAGACAGCATATCTCGTAACTGTCGGGACCCCTTGTTGAATCAACAAGAAATGACGGTTCGGGGTTACTACTCCTCGTTGTTGAACTTTATTTCAGCATTCGAGACGCGGAATCAAGAAATCGATACTAAATACAACGCGTGTTTAACACATTGACGACACTTCTATTATTCTTCATCGTGATAATATTTCTATTTAAAGTATGATTTAAATTAGCGCGAATCACAAAATTTCTTTTAAGAAAACCAACACGTGTTTATAAGTATTATTTGACGACTATTATATTTAAATGATTATCAGTCAATTATCAAAATGTATCTCTATGTAGTGATTTTAAAAATACGTCTCCTAAAACATTTTCAATTTTAAAAACAATTTAAAGCATCGTAATCTTTCACACATATGATACTTTTTCTCTCAACATACTTTACTTGTGAAAAATCGTTACTCTGACATTACCAATGGTTCTTCAATCCCAAGACGAAATCACTATTACGTGTCTATAGGATGCACCTCAACTGGATGATTAATGCCCTGCTGTTCCGTGTTACCAAACTTTAAGTAGCAATTTATTCGTAGGAAGCTACTTCGCGTAGTTGATCTCACGGCGAGAATCGAGATAGACGAAGTATCACGGCAGTGAATGCGAAAGTTCAATTGCCACGTACACGGCGTCGCGATGTATATAAAGTAGCTTGCACGCTATACGTGGGGGAACACAGTCGGAGAGACCCTCCGTTGGATCAAGGGAAAATAATGGCTCGTGGGCCGACTGATCCCTGGCCGTTACGGCGTACTTTATTCTCGTTTCCGTGACACGCTCGTCGACGAGTCGTACGTACATACGTACTGTACGTACGTACACCTCGTAAACGACTCGCCAAACGCGCCGGTCGTGGTAGAAGCGGGTGGAAGTAAATTTCGCGCTGAATTAGCAATGACTCATTAATCGGACCGGGAAGGATAAAGCCGCCGTAAGCCCACCGCATTGCGCGCTGCACGCTTTTGTGTGCAAATTTATTTTTCACGAAACGTCACTGTTTGTCAAATTGCACGATAAACGCGATCAAAAAACGATCGCGCGCGAAATCATTCGCGCGGAAATATAAATAACGTTTGCGATATATTTGCGATTTGATTCCCACAAATTTATATATAATATTTGCGTGTGTGTACGCGGGGTAGAGTGGTTATTTTGTCGAACGCATTTATATCATAAATATATAACTGAAAAATTGAATATTATTAGCATTATTTTAAAACGTGAATGAAGAGCTCAATGCTTATTTTGTTACAAAAAAATTACTTTTAACAATTCAGTCGTTGTATATACATGGAAATTACCATTTTGCTGAAGTATCCAAACATTTAGATAGATACAGATTTAAAAATAATTTTTCTAGATCATCAAAATAATTAGGAAACTCAAGCATGACTGCACTGAAAGAAAACATTGGCTGCAGCAAATTAGATGGTAAAATATGGCACAGCATTTTTAATTGGCTGCAGCAGCCAATTTTTGGTTGCGTTAGCCAATCGAAAGCCTATACTGACATTGCGGATAAGCTAACACAACCAAAAATTGGC
>NW_017257208.1:705268-710121 GCF_001594055.1 Mycetomoellerius zeteki
GGCTGCAGCAACCAAAAATTGGCTGTTGCAACCCATTAAAAATGCTATGCCATATTTTGCCATCTAATTTGCTGCAGCAGTCAATCTTTTTTTTCAGTGTGTAAAAAGTTTTAACATTTTAGCAATCAACTTGAGCGCGCGCGCTCTATATAATTATTTTAATAATCCAACAAAATTATTTAAGATCTGAATCTAAATTTTTAGGTACAACAAAATCGTTCTCTTTCTGTATACTTTACTGGAGCAAAGTATCGGCAAGTTAAGAAGCCGTGTATTTTGCAAACTGAAAGAAACATCGACGCAAACACATTTCTGAACACCTCATTGAGATCAGCCCCCGAGTATAGGGATAATGCAGTTCTGAAGGAGGGCGGGATTGCTCGATGAAAAATTAAGCGGCATGTATTAAAAAGGGCGCGGAAAGAGCTTTTGGAAGGGGGCTTTCATCCCGGCCCGTTGTAAGCCACCGTAGATTCGAGTGGCATCGCAGACTTCGACGAGGCGACATAAAGAAGTAAGTGAGCTGCGGGATGGGGAAATAATAATGGGAGGACAAACTTCCTGCGCCGCGAAGAGAACTAGCAGGAGGTGGAGAATTAGAGAAGAGGCTCCATTCCGCGAGACGGCGAGGAAGGTAAAAGACGAGATCCCGAGGTACCGTGGGAACGGGATGAAAATGTCCGCGGGTGGATTCGAGGGCGCCAGATGCCGGGTGGAAAGACAGGCATATAATAAGGACACTCGTCGAACAGGACAATGATTATGTAGGTATTCTAGCAGCGGGACGTGCGGGAGAACCATCACGTATCTTTTTAACCCGTTTCATTCAACGACGCTTTTCTATCTCCCAGACACGCGGAACAATGTGGGATAAACAATGCGCGCTCAAGGGATCCGGCATCGCGGAATGATCTACGAACTCGGAGCGGACGTGAATTATGGGGCTTTGCCGGTGATCCTCGATTATGAGCTCGGTTAACACGGCTCGCAAAATATCAAAATGTCTGAATAGCAAATCACCCGTCATTGCGAAATTTTCACGAATATTCCGCACGCAGACACGCGAATAAAACGGACATCGAGATGATCGTAAATATTTTAGTAACATATTGGATCGTATAAAGTATTCCTTTCCCATCCCATCTCGTAACGTCGTTTCCTCTTGTCAATATGTCAATAATCCCGTATCTGTCATGTTGGATAACTTTTAAATATCGTTTTTATTTCAAAATGACCGACGCAATTGCCGTTACAGATTCTAAAAATACTGCAACAGGCTGTTAACTCGACTGACGCGTTATTAAGAAGCTTTTGACGCAAGTAATAGGGACAGTGCGTCGCCGTAATTAAGTTTGATTGAAAAAGGAGATGAAGAAGAGACCACGGGAGGTAAAGTAACCGCGTTTCGTCCGTCGACTTCCATCGATTCACCAGATATTTCCTATTACTGTCCGAGGTGAGAAGTTCCTGGGAATGGAAACGCAACTTCGCGTTCGGATAAACGTCAAGAAGTTTAATAAACCCACGAGAGGGAAAGGAACGGAGCGCCGAGCCGGCATCGTTGACCTAAGAGGTTCGATCGCCAATGCGGTTGTTTACGATCGAACACGCGGAAGCAATTAACGATAGCCCGTGATTTGATTACGAAGTTCTGAGACTCGGGAGGTCTCTGTCGATCCGCGGCGAACTCCTGTTACTAGTGCGAGCCCAAATGATTCAATTTCAGCGCGTCAGATCCGTCCGGACGTTAATTGAATGATCGAACTTTCCAACACGTCCGACAGGAATCGAGCGGTTGGCTCCTGCAAGCGACAGACCGAAAATAAAATTTCATGTCGATGGATGAACGTTTCTAACGCGCAAGAAATTTACAGACAAACGATACAATTGACGGTACCATAAGATTATAACGATCGCGTATGAATTTTAACTCTCTGACGATTGGAGCTTTTTAACAAACTTACGGAAGATCTTGCTTTCTAATGGAATTCGATTCTGGTTTCAGAATACTAAAATTCAAATTTCAAAAAAATAATCTGGTTATCGTCAATCTTGATTTTAGGAATTCTTGGTGTCTCTGAGTTTGAGTATGATCTGAAAATATCAAATTTCAAAAGAATAGTAACTTCCATGGAGGATGTAGTGTCACAGGGTTTATAATCGAAGTTTGAAAGTCAGTTTGGAGATCAATACTAATACACTGTTTACACAGCACTGATGAGCTTCAAATAAAGCGAAACTGGAAATTTGATGTTATATACTTCGCAATTAAAAACTCCCTAAATCAAGTTTTATGATAAATCAAATTATTTTTTTTAAATTCTGTCCTTTATATTAAAATCTAAATTTTGAATTTATTTTTTATCTCAATTCAAGTAAAGCATTATCAATTAATCCCACAGACTAAGTTTCATAAAAATTGAACGAGTTTGTAAAATAAAAGGAATGACCCCAAACAAAGAATTAATAGAAAACTTTAAAAACTGTGACCTTTTTGTACGCGAAAAATGAGGCGTTTCCTGGGTTTGCCAATGGACGAAATCTACATGCACGCCTTTGTACGAACTTTTCTAAGGTGTATACTTAGTATGTGCGCCAGAATGTACGATTTAAATACGCTCTCATGCATTTTCTTTCACAGGGCTTTTCTTCTCAGTGCTACATTGTCCGCCTTTTACTTCGAGTAAACGAGTTGCCAACGGATGGAAATTAAGCGGGTTTCTTTGACAACCCTATTCTGACAAAACGCATCATAAACTTGTATGAAAAATGTGAGTCGTCGCTATCCTGAAAATTCATTAAGATTTGATATTTTCTTAAAAAGCTTAAAAATACCTATGATATAGTAATACTATTTGGTTTCTACAATTTCCTAATTAGACTTACCGCTGAATATATTATGCTCATTATGATAGTCGGATGCATTAATACGTCAAAGCTTTTGCATCCCGTTGCAACAGTTTCCGAGAATAACACCGCGCTTGCAAATCCCTCGGGCGTCACACGTCCCGCAAGCGCCTTCTCCACGAAACGCTAAGCTCTAATAAGAGAGAAGTGTATTTCGAGGCTGTGAATCGTGACAGCTATGTCGAGACGAGGACCACGGAAAGGCGGTCTAGAGAGAAATTCACCCAGAGTTACTCGTGGCGAATCCAGTAAGACGAAATTTGCGCTTCAGACTTTCACGCAATACGTGCAAAACCCCCTATGCCCAGAGTCGTGAAGAAAAATTGCATCGACCATGCGTTCCGCGGGGATTTCATCTGGGCACGAACGAACTCACGAACTGTAATATTCCCTGTACAAAGAGGACTCTTTCGTTCTGACCCGTTTTGACAGAAAAACATAAGCGTATTTGTATTATAAGAGCGAGTTGCTCTCTTTTCATATTCCTACAATATATTAAAATTAATATACATTTGTTTTCAACGAAAATTAATTTCCTCGTAACGTTATAAATTTTCAAATATTATTTGTTAAACGAGAATAGAATTGAAAATTGGAATTATCGCAGATGAAATAAAAATCAACCGCCAAAAGTGATTAATATTTCTTAAAAACTCATATATTTCTGTTGATATATTTACTTAATTTAATGTTTTTTTTTTCAAATAAGAGAAAAAATAGAACTGAGTTCGAATCCCGATTGAGGTGATACTTTTCACAATAAATTCTGTGCAATTTTATGATGTTTATTAGCACTATTATTAAATTAATGATCAATATAATTTGTAACGTTGTTTCTAGTTGTTTTAGTTTATGATTGCGTTTCAAGTCCAACAAATCAAATCAGCGCGTCGCTTATAGAAGCGACTCTAAAAAACGTATTTGCAAATTTGTATATCATAAATATTACTAAGCATCAAGATCTGCTTTGGCCGAAAATATTCTTTCTCTCATTTATTCTTATATAAATTTTACTTATAATGATTTAATATTTTTTTATTATATGGCAAATATTTTCAATATTATTCTTTGTAGTAATTTAATTACGGGTATATGAAAAATCGACATATTCATTACGATTTTATCATCAAGATGTTTATTACGGCATACATTTTCTTTTAAGAATTTAATTATCATAGAGAGATGCTATCGCATTATATTTTATTAAAGAAACATGTACGTTAATTAATCCGTTAGAAAAGGACAACCACAGGAGAAGAAAACTTATGATACGCTAGCATTCCGCAGTTCAACGAACTCAAATACCGGCAAACAAATAATGTCAAAAATGCGACGCAAAATTTCTTAGCGCACAAACACAAATTTCGTACCAACAGCATCACACCGTCTTTATTAATTTAAACTACGATTAAAATCAAAGTGATTTTAAGCGCTCATCCAGATAGTCAAATATTATTTAACTTTCATGTTTTATTTATTTTTTTAAATTCATAATGTATGTTACTTATTTTTTTAATAATGTGTAACTATTTCATAATATACAATCTAGTCCTTGGGCTATGAAAAAATCTCGCCATATCTTTTTCGATAAATACCTCTATGTTTATAAAAAGTCAATTGCAAAGTGCTATTTAATCGCACAGATAATTGTTAATGTGGAAAAAAAACTCATTTAATATCTCCATAAATAATTACGCAGTACATCTCACTATGTCGCAAAAAACAAAGCGAAACATCATCTCTTGCAAGATATATTTTACACAGCATGAAATAAATATACGACAATAGGTACATTATACTTTGAAAACAAGACGCTAATTTGTAATTCGTATTTCTTATCCTGTTCTATTTTTATTCCCGCTTCGAAAGAAGAGATCGCGCAAAACATGTGTCTTGAAAAATATCCGTCGTCTTGTAGTACGTTTACGTAAGAAATAATCGGAAGA
>NW_017257208.1:710195-756110 GCF_001594055.1 Mycetomoellerius zeteki
GGAAGAGTTATTCAATCGTGCACTAATAATTGTTAATTACAGGAAAGAAAATCACGTCTTGCAATACTTGTTCACACATTCTCGTCGTGAGTGATAATGTGACGTTCATGGAGCCACACTGCTTATTTGGATCTCATCGTACAAATAATTACGGCGCGCCGACTTTGCATAAATATAACACAGAGCGCGCACCAATGATGGCATTCAGTAGAAAACACAGCTTTGCAACTATTGTAAGATATTTTTATACGATTGATTTATACATTTAAATTCAGTGAGAAAATAAAGATAAGGCCAATTATATTAAAGTTTACAATAATTGCAAAGCTGCTTTTTTTGTTAAACGCAGCCAATATTACGAAACACATAACATTCGCGTTATATTTTTACGATTAAAATAAAAAAATTAAATAGGTATCGATAATATTTGCGTGTAATTAAAAGAGATCAACTTATCAATATTAACAAGATTGCACCTACAAAAAATCTAAAGGAAAAATCAACTGAGCAGTGAAAATCAATAACAAGAGTCACGTTAATAAATTAGTTTGAGCGGAATCTCTACAAGATTAACTAATACGAAATTTAAAAGCTATACAAAAAGAACGAAGCCACACTAGATTTTATTGAGTCTAAAAATTTAGGTAGATCCAGATCTTACAAAAATGTTATCGGACCATCAAAATAATTATGTAAGAGATTCAAGCACAATGAACAATGCTGCAAAACAGTTTGTCATACATACTTATTTTGATGGTCTAACAAAATTCTTTTCAAATTTGTATCTAGTTAAATTTTTAGATACTTCGCAAAACCGCAAAATCTTTCCTCTTGTATGTAATCCTTTATTAAAAATTAATTATTAAACCGCGAAGAACAAAACTCACGCGAAACTAATTTCACCCGAAGAGAATTTACAGTTTCAGACATGTCATGAAGAATATTTAATTTCAAGATCTATCTATTAGGACATTTCGACATCTCAAGACTAATTTCAATCGAACTTCTCAGCGGACGTGTGACTACAGATACAGGTCTTACTGCTAATGTATTAAACTGTATCCTCGAAAAACTGCAATTTTAAAATTCTTTCCCTTAAAATCCGGTTTATTTCTCATAACATAAGCGAGAGATTTATTTAGACGATACATTCGATTTTTCGATAAGTATCTCTTTCTGCTCTCTCTTTCTTTTTCCTTCCCCTCTTTCTCCCTCTCTTTTTGATGTACTTGAGCCTCGTCTTCCAGCAAAGTGCAGTCGGATAAACTGCATCGCAGTCTGGTCGCACGTGTCTCCCACGTCCGACCTCGACACTTTGTTCGCCGAGGCGGATTATTCTCGACGGTTCGAGCCGCTTCCCTTTCGGAGTGCGTTCGACCGTTTCGAACGACGAGAGCGCACGTGAAAGCCACAATTCCCTTCGATAAACAGCAAACGCGCACAAATGTCCATCCCCTCGCTTTCACCCGCCCCTCGCGCGCGCCCTTAGTTTTCATCAATCTGAAGGTACTCTCGGCGAAACGTTTGCGGCGCTCGAGAGTGCTATCACTTGCTATCGTTCACCGCTAGGCAAGATAAAAGGGCAAACAGAGAAAGAGTGAAGTACCACCGAATCCATCCCCTGCATGTTTCACCAAATAAAATGCAAACTCTTCGTTAAAAGTGAATGCCTTATTACATAGATTGGAAGTAAAAAGTAATTGGATTCGAAAGATCTGCTGAAGAATCTTTACTTTGTTCTATCGATCTTGTATGAAAAAAATATAATACACGAAAAGAATTTTCTTTTAAAATTTACCCTGAAAATGGTAGTTGTGGTACAATACAATATTTTAAAGATTTTTACCATGCATTTCAGTAAAATTGATCAAACTTATTTTATACTTTATTATAGTTTTATTAATGAATGAGAGAGATTTACATTAAAATTCTTCGAAATACAATGATGTCCCACGACTGTCATATTTTCAGGATAAATTCTAAGAAAAAATTCTTTCCGTGCACAGTAATAGAATAGAAACATAATAGTAATAGAATTAAAGAAAAGAGTGTGGAACAGTGTGAGAGATCTTAAAATTAAAACTATGTATTCTGTAACAACATTCAGCATATGTTTTTTGCATTCATTTCTTGCATGAAAAAAATATAATATCATAATAAAACAAAAATATAACCTATAACAGAAATAAAATTAAAAAAAAAAATAGAACAGTGCGAAAGATATTAAAATTATGTATTCTATGGCATCCACAGCGTAAAATATGTGTCTTTGCATCTGTATAGTCTACTACAATCTAATTGCATATGCATAAAGTTGCAGACACGTAAAAAAATTCCAAGAACATTTGTGTAATGCAAAATCCACCGCAAATAGTCGGGCAAGTACGATAAAGTCCAACGTATGCGAGAGACAGTACTTGGGTATTCGCGACGACGCGACGATGGTGAGGAGTTAATTTCGCGAAAATGCATTAAACACGCGACGACGCGGGGCAGAAGGTGGCGGAAGGACCAAGGAACGCAATAAAGGCACTCGACTGCGAACGAAATGGAATAAGGGGGACCAAGAGAGAGATACGCACACCGGCAAGAAACGCACGGAGATATTATCCTTCGTTTCCATGTAACGTTTCAGTGATTCTTCGCGCGCGCGAGAAATACAATCCCCCCCCTCTCTCTCTCTCTCTCTCTCTCTCTCTCTCTCTCTCTCTCTCTCTCTCTCTGCGTATATTACCCGCAAAAATCGTCACTGACCCGTCCTACTGGGATTCCGCGGTTCACTGCACCACACCCGTGCAAAGCACTCGACCAGACGGTACGGTATCCGTGAGTACATTCGCCGATGCACACGCGTGCAAATACTCGTATCTGATCGCGACGACGCCGGTACACGTTTACGCGTCCTCCACGATCTCTCCGGCATTCGATACTGCAGCTTTAAAGACCATAGCGGTACCGCAGACCGCTATTTCGACCCGAAATATCGGTTTCATCCGCGAAGGAGCGCCCGCTAAGGCTACTGAAATGTTTTCGTTTTAATCAATACGTGTTTGGAGCAAAAATCAAAGTTGCTCACCTTGACCGATCTTCTTCAAGATAATACGAAACGAGTATTTTTAAAAATATTAATTAAAACATTGGCTTTTATTGGCTCTAGAATGTAAGAAATAGTTCTTCTTTGCTGAGTACGTGTAATAATAGAACCTACGTATAATATTCTATTGTATGATATTCTAATTTTAATTCTTAACTCTCCCCTATCAGTGACGTAAGTTTCTGAAAAGACTTCGGTCTAAAGATATTAAAAATCGATTTTCTTTTATGTCAATACATCTATATTGAAAAAAATGCTCGTATATCAAAAAGATTCTAATCTAGCCCAATTGATAAAGTATAATAAAATGTCTTTATCAATTGTGATAATACTAACAAATATTTTTTATATTAGAAATAAGAATTTTCGAATTATAATCTTTCCATAAAATAATCAATTTAATCAAATATATTTTTGTAAAACGGAAAATTCACATTTCTCTCTATATTTTCTGCTATGAAGAAGCCCAGCTACATACTGTATCGCCAGCTAAATGGCAAACGAGTAACAAGATAGCGATCGCCCATTGCTCGATTACACAGCCAGTGTCGTTACAGTCAATAAAATAGAGAAAGATAGAGAGGTCGTTACTCCACGACGGGCTTCCCTCGCATCTTTAAGACTGACCACCGTATGCGATATACACTCCAGAGAGTGTACCGCGTGTCTGTATTTAAGTACGCGCTGCAAACGATCTGCCTCTGGGGTATGCGCGCGAGAGACCTCGAGTTCCCGCGGCAAAAAGAAGATGAGCTAGCCTTCCGCGATGGTGGGTGGTGGGAGGACACACGAGGAGTGAGAGAAAGAAGGACGAGAGTGGAGAGAAACGAAGGACCGGAGAAAGAAAGAAAGGGAGAAAAAAAGGGAGGAAAGAAAATACCGAGAGCGGTATGTTATGGCTGTCTCTGTGCACGTACACATAGTTAAATACACACGCACACAGCCACGTATCGGCCCCGTGATACGTAATACGTGATATCGGAGAATCACCCAGTCCTGGGCCGGTTTGTGCCTCACCGCCTCTATCTCACCCTCGCCTCCTACCTACCTACATCACCCGTGGACCCGGCTGTACCCCTCTCGCGCGTTTCTTCCTTTCTTTCACCCATGTGCCCCAAGGCACTTTGAACCTTTCCTACGCCACGCGATATCACGAGCCACGCCGTGGCACACTAGCAAACGAGCATGTACTACCTTCGGATCCCTCTGTACAGCTGTGTCCCTTCCTTCCCCGCCGTATTTCTCCGCTCCTCGGCCGCGTCGACTTAAGGCCCGTTTAGACCTAACGATTTCCGAAGGTTATTATAAACGAACGACCAACGCGTGATATGCAAAAATCTGCATGTGTGATTTTGTAGTGATAAGAATATGTTGTTATCAGAATATACATGCTATACATATTTTATATAATTAGTTAAACATTTTTATCTCTAAAGATTTTTGTATAAAGTAGTTGTATAGATCCTGAAAGATATGCTAACCATGCTAATACAATAAAAACAAGATACAAAATATACATTGAGAGAAAAAATAATTACAATTACTATAATTTAACTATATGTGAGCAGTTTGAGAAGTGACTTTTTAAAAGGAAACTATGATGAAAAATAAGTCGAATTTTGATAGAAAAAAAACACTAACTTATCAAACTACCCACAGAATTTATAGTCATTTTTGAAATATACTTATATACTTATAGTTATTTTAATCATACAAATGTATAATCGATTGTGCTATTAGGTACCTAATAATAGTCACATACACTGCTTGACATATTTTTTTAACATATCTTTTAATTATTATTTTAATTATTATTTTAATTATTATATTACCATATAAACAGTGAGTAAATTTAAAAAAATAGTTATATTCATTATAATTGCAGTTACATTAATTTTATTTATAACTTATGTCTTGATATTTCATTATATTAATTAATATTTATAATTATTATAATTTGTAGTATAATTTTTTCATGTTTGAGAAAATTATTAGATATGGTTGTTATTATTAACATTACAGCAGTAATAATCATAAAAAAATGGAGCTCCTAATAATTATTTTACTATACAATTATAGTCACATTTCTCTGTGTATTTTTCTGGCATTTGATCTGTCGGTTTTGTATCAAACTATACTCTGGTAATATGGAAATGAAATATATTTAATGGAGATATTTTCAATCACATTTTTCGCAACGCGGATTTCATAACTTCATTTCAATAAAATACGAGATTCATCCAAGTGAAAAGGATTGAAAATCAAATATAATTCCGCATCGTTGTAGCTTCGATATTGAATTCTGCAAGATAATTAAAACTGGCGTTCAGTTCCCTTTACGTGAATGCCGTCCACTTAACGAGCAAAATTTCAAAAGGTAAATGCGGCGTACTCTTTCCTATGTTATGGAAATGATCACACTTGTCTCAATTCGCGCGACTTTCCCTTTCTGAAAAGATCTCTTTTCGAAAAAGCCCGATAGCCGAACCTCTAAAGATCGTTTTGTTTAAATGGGCCTTTATCCGTTTCTCGGGCTCGGTCGCTTATTCGTTCGCTCTACTTGTCCGCTCTCATCTTCGCTCGCTCTCAACCTCCTTTACTCCCGCGCTACCTCGTCCAACTTTTCCGCCGCCTTAAGGGGCCACGGTACGCGGATACGCTCTTTGTGACACGCGAATCGAGGCGTGGCTGTTTAAGGCAGGCGAGCAAGCAAGCAGGCAGGTAGGTAGACGCGACTCCGTCGACGCGACACGACGTTTCCCCCATGGCCAGGAAATTGCGAACGTCGCGGCGCGCTTACCGTACCTTGATTTTTCGACAGCGATTTTCCCCTTTCTCGTCGGCTTCCGGCGTCTCTTTTACCTGCCTGCTCTCCCGCCGCGTTGAAGAAAGAGCAGGCAGATTTCAGTCTCCTCGAGGACGCTCCTAGACGGCGCCACGACAACGCAGGAAGACTGGATGAGGTCTCGCGTGCCTGACTTCTTCTCTCGCTCGACAGACTCGCTGCACACAACGACGTGAAGGAAAGGAACTCGAAAATTTAAAGGCGTGAAATGCACACCTTGAAGAAGAAAATGCCAACTCGACTCGCTCGGAAGTAAAAGACTCCTTGAGTTTAATTAAGGTTACAGTTTTGTAGAATTTAATTATAATTTCTATGCATTGAGAAGAAAGTGAGAGAAAATTATTTTTTATATTTTAGATTTTTAATCACAATATATAAAAGGATAGTATATAGTGGTTTCAAAAAAATTTCTTTGAAACCACTATCCTTTATTTATTAATAAATAAAAAGATTCCAATAAAGTTCATAAGAATCAATAGTAGATGAAGGATATGTGAAGTTAGAATGATATTCTATTAATATAAAAAAAAAATAATGACAGTTCTAACAGCATTTTTTCATAGTTTTTTCATAATTCTACAGTTCCTTGTAAAAATAAAAAAGTTTAGCATTTTTTATGTTCAAAATCAAAAATGGTTTACGAAATTGCTATTTGATTAACTTACAGTCAAGTAGTTAGTTAATAGTATTACTAAACGAGGGTTAAAATCTGCATTTATTAGAATTGTTTGACTTACAGATTTTTATGTATGGTACATAAGTTATAACACAAGTAAAAAATAAGGCAATTGCAAAAGTGTTACACTAACTGTTTCAAAATGTGTAAAAGTGTTTCCCAATGCTTAACGATTTCCGCGAGCTATTTCCTCTTTCGCTCGTAATAATTCTTGCGCAATCTACCGCAGCAATTTTCAGACTTAAAGAGGCTGCGTGATGATGTCTGTAGAATAGCAGGATACACCCTTCGCAAACAATCGATTCCACGCGAGCAAACTTGACACAGAGGATCAGGGTCAACCCTTGTCTATTTGCCGCTAACAACTAAGTAATCGAATCTTGTAATACATTGCCGAGACTTAGATCATTAGGTACACAGCGGTATGCATATTTATGCATATTTACGCAAGCCCATGCAAAATTCATGAAGCTTGCAAATGTGATATTCGACTAGGAGCACACGCACGGTTAGATTTATCTCTGCATCCCCAAAGTTCTTAGAAGAATTGTAAAACAAACGGTCTTTATAAAAGATAGATTATCTCGATAAAAAAAATCATACAACTCAACTTGGTATACGTTTTCTTAAAAATACAATATACTTATTTTATATATAGAAAAAGAATTGCCTTCGTGTTTTACAGATTAGATAAAGTTTAATCTTCTTTTAACTTCCACGTGTCTTCAGGACTTTTCTAATATTATTATTGACGCATGGTAAAAGCAAGAATTTGTAATATCCCCAAGAAATTCAATAAAGACGCCGTTCGCAGGTCTTAAATACTCGGAAAATTAATGGAAATAGAGAGAGCGACGTTCCAACGTCACGCGTCAGACGTCTATTAAAATTAAAACTGGTCTTTTATCGATTAAGCGGATTTATAATCAATTATAGCCAAGAACGCGACCGCGATCGAGTTGTCGATTATTATTATTATTATTATTATTGTGATCTTTCGCGGCCCACTCAGCCGTCATTCAGCCGCGTTATCCTCCGTTTAAAACCAATCAAGACTATCGGCCATAGTTATTAGCGTGTCGATTAAGCGCCAACGTGCAACTTACTCGACACGGTAATTTTATCGTTGCGATACGATACAGGCGATAAACGCTACGGCAATTTTCCGACGCCGGAATAAGGACGATCGTTATCCGACTGATAAACAGTATTTTTTACACAAATCGCGAGGAAACGTATTATTACGCGATATAACGCTGTTTCAATCAGTTATTATGAAATCGCTGAATTATATAGATTAAAGTCACGATCGTAGGCTAGAAGCTTGAATCGAGCGCGCGGAGTGGTATAATACAACCGCGGGCGCCGGAAAATAACTCTCTTAACGCGCGCGTGCACCGAAAGAACGCCGGCTGATTAAGCGCAGATTATTTCCTATTATTTGCATCTCAAGTCCGACAAGTACTGCTTACGCACGTTCGCTCAGCGGATTGCATTATCGCGATTGCAGACACGAACACCCGTGCGGGCACATGCACGCGGCATTCCCGTGATTAGCCGACGAGCAGGCAGACTAATTACCGAAATATCGGGTGCAACACGCGAGTATTACCTTGTACGTCAACATTAATGTGTAATAATGGCCAGGGTATCGCTGCGCAAACTCCGATACATGTGCGTGAAGCGTGGCAGAAGGACGGTGCCGGGGATGCCGAAGGGAGAGAGAAATAGAGAAGACAAAGTGACGGATGATTACGTGTCAAAACGCGACATAACGTTTCGCGTCGGGGAACGGGATCGCAGCTGACATGATTGCGACCCACACCCGTATAGCCTACGATCGGCTTGCGACCCGGTATCTTCGCAGCCCCCGCTGATAAACGAGCCTGTTGCAAATTACTTTATCGCGACTGCACTTTCAGCGGGTTCCCTCCACACCGCTCCGGCCTCGATAAACGCCCTCGGCGAGATGCATTATTCAGAAGACGCTATTCGGCTCAATTGTGTACCGACTAACCGGTGAAAATGCTTAGAGACGTGATTGACAAATAATCGGATTATTTACAATTACGTAAATCACGATTGTATAGCAACTGATATTTTCTAGTTGCTTGAAGTGGAGTTGTAACACAATTGCTTTTAAAACCAGTGACACGTAGAAAAACGTAAGACAGTAAGACGTAAACAGCAAGTGAATCGGTAATCATAATAGAGAATATAAAGATTATGGTACAAAAAAACGTAGACAGTAAAGACCGAAGCATAGGATAATGTTTAAAGCACAGGAAAATTAACCAATCAAAGTCCTTGACGGAAAGAAAAAACTCTAATTGGTCAATTCTCTTATGATGTTTTATGCATTAGGCGTTATGCAAAAATCTGTGCTCCGATCTTAAACGCCGCAATACAGACTTTTGCATAAGACATAACACATAGCGCATAAGCGAATCAACTAATCAAAATTTCTTCTTTTCCATGAAATGGGAGGAAAGGAAAGATTCTGATTGATTGATTGATTGATTACTCCGGCTTTAAGACATAAGCAGTAAATAAATTAATATTTTCTATTTGCTACTGTTTGCGTTATTTCCTTACGGTCTTACTGTGATTGGTCGATTCCCTTATTAGTTACGTCTTGCCTCTCGTTTTCCTATAACTCTAAAGCAATAACGTAAGCAGTTGCCAATCCAAATTGGTTTGCTTACAGTTTAAGTCTTACTGTTTAAATTGTTTTGTGTGCCATAGGTTTGAAAGGATCGTCTAGAATGTACAGTAAGCCGTAAGTTGTAAGAAAATGACCAATCATAATCGATTATTCTCCTCATATTTGACTGTAATTGGTTGATTACTAAGTTTACAGTTTACTATACATATATTACTTACATGTAGATGGTTAAAGCTATCACAAAATATTGATTCGCTCACTATTTATGTCTTACTGCTTAAGTTTTTTGTGCACCATGGGCTTTACTCTCGTTTGCTGCCAACCAAAGGTTGGCACAACAAAGGGAGTATTGTTTCTTTCTATACCAATGTAAATCAACTTTAATTTTAGCTCAATTTATTTTTTATCTTTTTCTAGTTCCATAAGAATTAGAAAAAGATAAAGAGTAAATTAAACGGAGATAAATTAGTTAATCTACATTGGTAGAAACGGAGATATGTGCTTCCTCAAGCAGTTGTTACCTTAGCCCTCACGATCAGTAGCCACAACATAATTTGATATCAACTTCTGCACAGCTTCCAAATATAAATTTCTTATTAACCAAGCTTGGTTTAAAGCTTAGTTAAAGTTAATAGTTATTGAAATGTGATATTTATCCGATAAATAGAGTGCATACAAAACAAACGTGAAACTCCGAAGCAATTCTTCGTTCTCGTTGAACCGAGCTCGATCAACTCTCCAGAAGCGATTAGCGTACTCCACAGCCGGATGACGACGATTAGAGCATCGTAACACGGCGATTTTCTTGACAGCGTGCGAACTCTATCGATCTTTAACACCGAGGTCGACCACACACACACATACACACACATCGGGTCGTCTCGAGATACAATGGGTGGCGAATGCAAACAAAAGCGAACGTCCACGCGTCTGTCCGACGGCAATCAATTACGGAATTGCTGGAGTCAGGCGGTTTTGACTGGGCGGGCAATTTATCAGATTAATCGTGGAGGAAGTGATTCCCAGCGGATGATGGGGACCAACGCGGCCAGTGAGCGAGTTCCATATGTCAGGAAGTGACCAGGTGTCGGCGTCCAGAATGACCGGCCTGGAGAGGCAAAACGCAACGGTGGCAACGTGTGTAACACACAGAGAAGGGGGTGGCACAACGGGGACACGTGATATCGAAACCAGCTGTCGATCGCGAACGTATCCCGAGTATCGGTGTCGTTGCGCTGCACTGTCCGGTACGCGTCCCGTCCGTTGCATTCCCAGGGAGAATGCAGACGAGCGCGCGTTCAAAGGCGATATATCGTCGCGAGACCATCGCCCTGCCCTTGCCATCGCAATTTCGCCATCGGTACGCAATTTACGCGGGTGTTATCTCGCTGCGACGAGAGACACGATAACACTCGGTGGCGCTTTGAAGTATGAAAAGTGCGATAGCACTGCGTTAATACGTCGTTGGAAGTCGTACCTATTGTGGCGTTATGAAATACGTTCCCGATAAAGTGGATGTATTCTTACTAACGACATCGCAAACGATAACGATGGCGAGGTAAAGCAGATTAGAGATTAGGTATGTACCCAGCGAGAGATTATGTACCCAGACTGAGAAAATAGTGTTTGATGTTTGTGACTATAATTGCTTGGTAAAATAATTATGGTTAGAATAAGTTCCATGTTTATGATTATTACTGCTATAATGTTAGTAATAATAATGATAGTTGTCTCAAACATGAGAAAATTATACAATAAATTGCTGATAATTTTAAATGTTAATACAGTGAAATATCAAGATAGAAATTATAAATGAAATAAATTTTAATTCAGTAAATGCAACCGCGATTACGTGAATATAACTATTTTCTTAATTCATTTACTATTTATATGGTAATAATAACTAAAAAATATGTAAAGAAAAAACTAAAGATTTTCAAGCAGTGTGTGTGAGACTATTATTAATAGCAAAATTGATTATATCTGCATGGTTAAAATAACTATAAATATAATCTCAAGAATTATTATAAATTATAATTAAGGGGGAACACCTATGTAAAAAATTTTTTTTCCTTTTAAAATACACTTTAGGATCTCAAAATGAAATGCAAGTGGTTTTATTGCGATACATAATTTTTTTTGAAAGTTATAGGCTCCTAAAAATTCAATTGTTAATTTAAAAGTATTCACATTCAAAACTTTAAACGCGTTTTTCTCAAAACAGTATTTTTTAAGTTGGCTAGCAGTAGAACTCAAACAATTTTTAACCTATTTACTTCAAATTTTAACAGTATTTAACAAATCACATTTTCTAAAGAAATACGTAGAATTTTTTTGAAGTTACAAATTTTTTTAGTTACAGCTGATTTTACTCGATTATTTTTTGACGAACTTTTTGTTTGTACTTCCGCCATTTTGTCAAAAATCAATATTTTCAAAAACGGCTAGATACGTATTTCTGTAGATATTTGAGTAAAGAAAATAAAAATATTTGTTTGTGTTAAACCAAAAATTATGACACTTGTGCTGCTAGCCGCAGAATACCATGCTATTTCGACAGCTGCTATCACGCTGCTGCAGATCCGCCATTTTGATAAATAAAATTCTGAAAAAATTATTTTTTGTACTTTTTTATGTGCTTAATAAAGTTACAAAATTCATTTTTTAATAGCACGATTCATTAAATAAAAAAAATTCCCAAACGTAGACCTTATTTACAGCCGATTACATAGGTGTTACCCCTTAAATTAGTAATTTCAACTACTCCTTTTTCTCAGTGCAATTATATAATAATAATTCCATACGCAGAAGTTTGAAAATTTAACGACTTTAATTATGCGGGATGATGTCTAATCATCCGCGCAATTATATGAACATCTAATTATGATCAATTACGTGGTATATTTTACGCCCGTTTAGTTGCGTTTACATTCCAATTTTGATGAGAGAGAGAGAGAGAGAGAGAGAGAGAGAGAGAGAGAGAGAGAGAGAGAGAGAGATAGGCAATACACGCAAACACGTATGATTGATTAGCAGAACGGCAATGTATTTTTCATCATCGATTCCGCTAATGACTCGCACATAGAAACGTGAGATTCCGGGGCATACAAAATGCGATAGAACGAGAGCTCGACACAAAACTATGGTTCCAAGCGCGTCGAAGTGCGTATACTATACATACGAGCGAGTAGATTGAAACTCAATTATTGGTCGTGTTAACGGGCTTGGCACCGCATCATCCATTATTTTCGGATTTTGCCCATGCAGCTAGGCACATAAATTACGCACCGGAGTTCATCATCAAATATACATATATTATCGCGCCGCGTATTTCAGTGCAACATCATTCTTCAATATATATAAAATCTATATTCCCCTGGCCCCTACTATCCCCTGTGCAATCACCCGGACACGATGCACAGTGTTAACCGCTTGAGGTTTCGATTCCAGTACTGTCGCTAATTGCAAAACACGATCGTTGATTGCGGATGTGACAGTAATCCAAATTACCTGATCTTTGTATCCTACCTTTCTTGTGATTCTTTTTCTTACTTTTATGTATATCTAATCTTCACATTAAGGTAGAATTCTATCAATGTAGATTAACTGTAATCTTGGTTATAAGAATTAAAAAAAATAAAGGGTAAGTTGAACTGACAATGAGATTAAAATTAATCTACATTGGCGGAAAAGAGCGTAAGAAAAAAGTTCTTGGAACATTGAGAAAAAAATTTATGTACCAAATCTTAACACAATTTTTTTCAATAATACAAAAATATTTATTTAATAAAAAAGATGTAATAAATATTTATTTTATAATCACAAGTGCTAACAAATTTTTCTCTCAGTGCATATTTTAAATCGTCTTTTAATCTAACGTTTGATCGTTTAAGATCATTCACTTACCTTTTGCGCTTTGCAAGCAGCGGCCAATGGCAGAACATCATGAGGATGTGCGGCGTGACGATCACGAAGACACAGAGCGCATATCGCGATTTTGCAAAGGGCGCAATAGAGAGTCACCGCTTCGCCATTGTGATCGTTGCAGATCGGCGTGCCCTCGGGTCGAGTTCCCTTATTTCCACTCGATTGCCAGCTGCCTCTCGGTGGTCCCAGATTGTGGGCTGCCAATGGGCCTCTCTTCGGATGGCAGGACTCTCTACAGGCGTCGCAGTACAAAACCTTAAAGAAGAATCGCCAAATTTCGAATTTGCGAAACATTACAGAGAAATGTTAAAATACGAGAGAAAACGCACGATATTTACTTTCCAACACATCAATATTTAGAATACCTAATGGATGTCTAGAGAAAAAAAATTGTCGCTATAAAAAATACCGATAAAGTTTCTGCACCGTTCGAAATTTTTTCCCTCTGTTTTTTTACTGCATTTTTTTATTAAATAATAAATGCATAGATATACTATATAGATACATGTGTCGATAAAATTTTCTTATTTACGTCAAGCATCGAATATACTTTATTTTATCGAATTTATACTAAAGTGAGTATAGACTGAACTTGCCAATAAACATTAATTTCGAGAATTTTTTTTTCTAGAAGCAATTTTAGCGATATTATTCGGCGTCATCAAATATTCCTCATTCCGTTGGGTATTTCCTTCTCGAAAATAATATTTCGATTATCGATAGCCGAAGTATTGTCGTCGCGCGGAAATGTTGCCGGCAACGAATGAAATTGCAGGCGCCATCGATTCTCTCTTTTTTTTTTCCACGTACCTAGGAGCGACCGGCGCGACGGACGCGAGTGTAAAATCACAGAAAAAATATCCGCCACTTGTCTCGGAACGCGGTATACCCGAGGGACCGCCACGAGAGGGCCGAAAATGAAATTTAACACTTTGGAGGAAAGCGAGCAAGAGAGGAGGCGAGACGAGGATGCGCGATTGGCGTACAACGTTGTCGCGCAACGAGATATTTCATGCGACGCGACACTCCGAAGCGCGGTAACTCGATCTTTTCAAACAGAACGCCGAACAATATAAAATCGCTCTCTTTGTCACAGCGTGAATACAACGTGGCGACGATTTGCGTGAATACATTGTGCAAACAAGTGTTGCGCGAGCCGGAACTGACAATTGTCCAGAAAATATCATTTCCTATGTTGCTCAAAATTAAGAAAAATTTGTTTAACTATATTATAATAAAAAAATATAGTTTTTAGAGAGAAAGATCAAAGTTATTATTTATTTAAGACGTAGTTTTTAAAATCGAAGATATATATAATATATGTATAATTTTCAGGTTTGATAAAAGAAATTATCTTAATTATAAAATAAATTATGAGAGATATTTAAATGTAATTTAGACACATACTTATAGAAAGAATAGTTTTGCTAAAGTATCTAAAATTAGTTGGATATAAATCTGAAAAATTTTGTTTGGACCATAAAAATAATTATGCAGGAGGCTTAAACTAATTGTTAGAATGTTAAAACTTTTCATAGCATTGCCATCAATACTTATAAGTATTCTA
Source organism: Mycetomoellerius zeteki (assembly GCF_001594055.1). NCBI lineage: Eukaryota > Metazoa > Arthropoda > Insecta > Hymenoptera > Formicidae > Mycetomoellerius > Mycetomoellerius zeteki. The sequence continues at coordinate 724,970 of NW_017257208.1, forward strand.
TACAATATTTTGATGATTCAACAAAATCATTTTCAAATAGTTATATCTAGCTAAATTTTTAGATAGACGCTTCAGCAAAATTGTTGTTTTCTGTTAAATTCATAATGTTAAATTGTACCCACAATTTGAGTTATTTTTAATCATTTCTAAATCGCCACTGCTCCCACTCAATATGTCATTAATTTAATTAAAACAATGGAGTTATATAATTCAACTCAAAATGTAATTTGACTAAAATTTAGTTTATTATTTACTAATAATAAGTGCATACATTAATATATGGAAGTTATTTATTTTGAAATTAACTCCAGAAATGGATTAATTTACACAAATGGAAGTTAAAAGTAACAAAATATTATTTAATCCAAACTCCCAAAAGACTCAATTTACCATTATTATTCCTTTGATATCTAACAATGCATTGACATCGCGTATACTTTACATTCGACAAATCAGAGCAGTATATTTGAAACAGCGTTGTATTTTATTACATTACATCCAGGAGGAACTAAAAGCGAGATAGAAATACCTGTTCTCATAAACAACCGTGACGTTTGACACATCTGTTCTTGAAATTAACGGAGAACATCTGTTTAGTCACGAGAGTTAAGTGAACAAGTTCGTCGCGCCTCCTGTACAAGATTTGTCCTTCGTACTTGAAATTTCGACCAGCGAAATTTCTGTCGTTCAGAAGACACGACACACCCGATGATACCCGATATTAATGTCGATAAAGATATAGACGGCGACTCTTGTAGCCAAGAGCGACTCTAGTGCGCTTATACCACGAAGAGAAAAGTTATGAAGTGGACTTCGAGGAAGAACGAGGGGAAGTTAACGAGCCCCTGGATGAGGAAAGCACACAAGAGAAATAAACACGACTGATGCCGCGGTCGTTAAGAATAGTAGCCTTGGGAAACTTTTGCCGTTGCGGATCTTACGGTGCGGCAGAAGTTTTCCTAGAGAATGATCGAATCAACGTTAGGATAGAAATATCGAAAAGCGAAAATGACAAGAGACCTATTAGACATTATCCCTTGGCGAAAATAACATCGCATTTGGCAAAAGCACGAATTGCGATGTTATTTATATCGCGAATTTATATTGCGATGAGATAAAATATGCTAGATATAAACACGCCAGGATAAAGCACAAAAATACCTTCCAATTAATTTTTTTATCATTCTAAATTTATTTTTTTTCCTATTTTTTGCAATGAGTTTTTTTACAGATTTTTAAAATGCCAGTAGCATTATTATCAAATCGACCGGACGATCAATTTAATTATGATACACTTATGTTAAATTCATAATGTTAAATTATAATAACTTGAGTTATTTTAAATTATTTTTATAAGTCGACACTCATATTCAATGTGTCGTTAATTCAACTAAAACAATGAAGTTAAATAATTTAACTCAAAAATGTATTAAATTCGATTCAAGTTCAGTTTATTATTTACTAACTGCATATATAGACATTGCTAATTATTTTGAAACTAATTACAGAAATGGATTGATTTACATTTTAACACACGTATAAGTTAAACATAACAAAATGTTATTTAACTCAAGAGTCACTATTGCTCCTATATGATATCTAACAGTATATTATTTCAGCTTCAGTTTATGATTACATTTCAAGTTCGACAGTAAACGGCGCGCAGTTTATATAACTGAAAGAGCATGTATTTAGAATTTGCATATAAAAATATTATTAAGCACTAAAATCTAATCTCGACCGTATTAGCTCGTTCCTTACATAATTGATAAATTTAAGATTTTAATTAAACTTTTAAGATTTTTATTAAAAATATCAATTTCCAAAATTTTGATAATACCCTATTTATTCTTGTGTATATAGTTTTTAACAAAGCCGATGAGTGTCTTATACTTTTTCCTTTCTCGCTGAGGAGAGAAAAGCTTTCTATGGAACCAAAAGCGGAAAAATGAAAATAATGAAAAGCTCGCACGGATATTACACTTTGCGATCTTCTGTTTGATCCGAGAGTATAGATACTTTCGTACACGTGTACATTCCTAGAACTACAAGTAGATAAAATTCCTGGAAATGTGAAGACGAGAAACAAAGAAAAGGATTGATAATCAGAAATTATCGTGTTCTTTTTATTTTAACTACAAAATATCTTTCTCAAAATTTCCTAAAAATTGAGTAATAATAATCCATAATTGCAACATACTGTTATATAGTTTCCTTATCAATCAAAATAAAATAAATATGACAAAACTTTCGTTCTTGACATAATTTTAAGTAAGTCATAAAGTATTATTAAAGTCATAAAGTATTACTTAATAAGTTAAATTAAACTGCGTCTATGAATAAATCAAATAAAGTAAAGAAATATCAAATGCGGTCAAGGTTATATTTTAGTCTAATAATATTTCTGTAAGAACATTTAAATATATGACGAAAACATTGAAAATACTGAAAAACATAATATTACTAGGCACAAGATCTAAACTGTATTTAGTGCTTCTTTACTTAATTTGTTTTAAATAGTCGTTTGATTACAAGATATGTTATTGTCATATTTATTATAAGTTAAAAAAACTATTAAATAAAAGTTATAAGTATAAAAACTAAATCAATAAAAAAGATAATAATAATTTGTACCAATAATTAACTAATATAAAATATATTTTATATTAGTTAACTATTGGTACAAATTATTATTTTTTTTTATTGACAAAACTTAAAACTTGATAAACTTGATAAAACGTTACAAAATCAGAAAGATTATTAATAATGATGCAACTATAACAATCAACTTTAATAGAATTTTATTAGAACTTTATCCTGGTATTCCTGCAAAAAGTTCTCGATTCCGATTAAACCTACATAAGTATATACGGCGGCGTTCGCATACAAAGGATTCAATCAATATTAATGTGCCAACAATTCTCCAATTACTCCTCCGTCCTAACTCGAATGGCTAATAAAAAATTCGTCGCTTTTACGCGCCTTGTCGCTGCTTTATTATTATAATATCTCTCATTCTCCTCCATTTAATCGTCAAATCCATAATCCCTAATCCCTAGCTAATCAGACGCGTTTCAGGGAAAATCACGCATGCGGTGCGACAACCTGCTGTTTCGCTTTACATGTGTATTCCTCGCACCCTCATTTATCAATCCCGACCATATGCCCGTTTCTACAATCAGGATTCAAGTGCTAACCTCGCACTGCTCGCACGCGACAGTCGCGTCGCGCGGCTCTCCCTCGCACATTTGGCACTGCAGCCGTGAGTTCCGCGATTCCTGGTACTTGTCGACGATGTGCTGCATCGCGCGGTACTTGGGCAGATTATGGGCGCCGCCCTCGTCAAAATATACGGTCTTCTGACAGACCGGGCATGAGAGGCAGAGAGTACCACCGGACGGCGGGAAGCCACCGTTCCCCGGAGTGCCGACGTAGCTGCCTGGCCGCGAGCTGGTGGACGTGCTGCTGCAAACCACTCCGGAGTCGGTCTCCGACAGGATCGACAACTTGTCGGCCTCCTGATCGGAGCCTGGCGCGTTGGACGAGTCGGCGGTGGACTCCGGTGGCGAGTCCGGCGGTGCCTGTAGATTTACCGCGCAGGCCAGGCATAGTGCGTGCCAGCAAGGCAACAGCACCGGTTCCACGAACAACTCCTTGCAGGAGGGACACCGCAGCTCGTCCTCCATCGCAGATGCACCGGCGGTACGTCGTCTACCGATCGTCCTGGTGTCCGTGAGTTGTTCCTCGTGGATCTTCTCGAGCCGCGGCAGCTCGCTCGATCGCCTCGTTCGGGTCTGCAGGATTCCTTCAGGATGTCGGACAACGTGGCGATGCAGTCGAAGGTCACCGTTGATCTCCTTTCACCGTCGCGACCGAACGCACACTTTGCGTTATTCTAAAATGCGGAGCGATTTACGGAGATATTCGAAATTCGTCGCTGCACTTTCTCTCACGGAATACTCCGATTCGTTGAGAAAAATGGCACTCGAAGGATTCTTCGAAAAAAGGTCTATCGGAAAGCGATTCTTGTAAACTGTGACGCTTTCAAAGAGTCGCGTAAAAACCTGTTGTAAAAAATAGTCGGAACACAATAAAAGAGTTGAGTCCTACAGACGTTCTTCAAAAGGATTTCAGTGGGACATAAATCGGCGAGCCTTTGCTTTCAAATCGACGTGGAACGAACGGGAAAGACTTCCAAGCAGGCCGAAGAACAAACTCAACTGTCGATTATATTTAGATCGATCTCGATTCAGAGATCGCACATGCTTCCTAGTTTCATCGTTAAGTACCGCAAGTAGACTCGCAATCCTGAATCCCACAATCGCGCGCGGAACACGCGCGACGGATCCGTATCGATCGCGCCGACAAAAATCCCTCGGTCCGCTCACCGGTGCGCTCGTTGACGATGCATCGTGAAACAGAGTGCACTTTACGGTATAACGGACGGATTGTAATCTCTTCCACGTTTCAGCGAGAACGTGTCACCTGTCGACCGCGCGCATCGCGGGCTTTTTGCATTTTCGGAAGAAGCGCCCGCGCGTCTCTCCGACGCGTTTTCTCTCACGTGCGACGCGAATCCCGACGTTGAAATCACCGAGACTCGATTGATGCCGCTGGTCGATCGTTGGCTTGGATACAGTATGCAACTCCACGCACGTTGATTTCTGACGGTTTTACACACGTACATACACACGCGACGCACGCGTCTTGGCTCGAACTCGTGAGCCAACCGAGGACCACGCTTGGCAGAGACCAGCAACACGCAGCCTGCAAGCCGTCACCGGGTTGACTGACTCCCGGCACCGAGTCAAAGAACCGTCGCGCACCGCGGCCACGCACACTCAGGAGCGTGATCGTAAAGGGGAACGAGAGGTGTCGTACGACGTCGTAAGACGAGGTTCCCAAACTTGTTTTAATTACACACTTGGATATTAAAGGAGCAATGGTAACCCAAATTCTTTGAATTCAATAAATTGTATTATCTTTAACTTCTATATGTGTGTCAAAATCAATCCATTTTTAGGGTTAGTTTCAAAATAAACATTATCCATATTGACGTATGCAATGTATGCATTTAGTAAATAATAGACTCATTGAGTCAAATTTAATTAATACATTTTCTTGAGTTAAATTAAATTGTTTAATTTCATCGTTTCAGTCAAATTAACGATATATTGGATAGGCATAATTGGCGATCTATGGAAATAATTGAAAATAACTCAAATTACTCAATTTTGAGTAATATATAATTGATATATAATACATAATTAAGTAATTTGAGTTCTTTTCAATTATTTCTATATTGTACTTTGACATCTAATTTATATATAATTAGACTTTGACGTCTAATTATAATTTGACATTATAAATTTAACTGTATAGGATATAAAGTATTATTTATTTATATATGACCAACTGAATGGCCAGTGCCAAAGCTCCTGATGTAAGAACCTGTATAGGTATACTCCTAGCTTTTATTTCAATTTTTTAGAAACTTGTTTCAACTTTGCAGCATCTTTTTCGTTTCAGTCCGTATCAAACCGTGTGTTTATAAGAGACTCCCGTTCATTTTATATAAATTAAAATCGAAAACTTCACGCAAAGAAAGTCAAATAATGAAAACTAGATGACGTTAAAAGAAATTTTTAAACATCGTATATTCATGGAAAAAAAATGATTTTGTGTTAACAATGATAGATGTAATTAGAAATAGTTTTATTCATTCAGTAACAGTATTATGTTCAATTCTACCAATGTAAATTAACTTTAATCTCGATTTACCTTTTTCTAATGTTTGAAAGATAAAAGTTAAACCGAGATTAAAATTAATCTGCATTAAAATTTTGACGTTTGTGAAACAAATAGATAAATACTTGTCTTATTAAAACAAGAGCATAATCCATGAACTTTGTGGATCAAAACTGTATGGCATAAAGCACTAATCATTCCAACGATATTGCAACAACATTCTATAACATTGGCTGCAAAATGTTCAGCAAAAGAAGCAGCTTTGCAAAATCTTTGTTGTGAAATCTTTTAATACGATTGGTCTTGCCCTTAGTTCCTCACTGGATCTAAATGCATAAACCAGTCATATTCAAGAATTTTACAACAGTGCAAAGCTGCTTTTTCTGTTGAACGCAGCCATTGCAAAATGTTGCAGTAATAAATTTGCTACAAACTTCTGTACTGTGGGGGAACATACTGAATCAACAAGATTATTTCCAGTTCAGTTAATGCAGTTAATAATTTTTTTTTGTGTGGGGAGAAATACATTCTACAGGCTTACTTTGTACTTTGTAAATGTACTCTTAAAATAGTATCTGTAACTAATTATAATGTTATCGATTATTAGCACTTGGAGCATTTTTAAACAGGGATAATTAGATTTATAAAATGTATGAAATATATATCGTATGTATGTAAATATAAATTTTTTTCTGAATATAATTGGAAGTATAAATAGTATGTTTTTTTAGCAGGTGTCTTCAAATGTGGAAAATATTTTTATTTCGCTTTCAACCTCAATAGGAATCTATTTCTTTCTAACGTAAGTCTTATTTTCGTACAAACTATGTTAGGTATATTGTGAAATTACTCGCCATATGGAACCGGTTTCACGCTCTGAGCGCATATTTCAGGGACGCGCCTACATGAGGCACTTAATCGAGGCCACTCGAGAATAGAGCACGCAGACTTCGTCTAAAGCAAATGTATACATGCCCGGAAACTTTTATATATAATTATATCCATAGTTGATTTTAAAACGTATTAATTAAATTTGTAACTATTTTAAGTACATATTTTCTTTCATGGGAGAAAGAAATGAGCGATTGTACTTATATAATTAATCTTTATGTATATCTTAATAAGTATCTTTGAACTATTTCAATTTAATTACGAAAAGTTTAGATTGCGAATACTCATTGTAAAGAAACCCGTCGTTTCTTTAAGGCTGGAAGAGAAAATGGTTATTTGAATAAAAGTTACGACATTCTCACTTCAACGAAGACGTTGTTGAAATCGTCTTAGCAAGAATGAAGCACTCGCGGTATATATCCGCGATAACTTCTTACAGGCCGCAAGTAACTTCGCGACAATACCTTTTCGCGAGACGTCGCGACAGAAGTATCTCGCTCTGACGTACGAGATAATAAAACGGAAAGACAGCCCGTTTCTCCGTCGCCACGGCGAGATGCGTGAGAGAATTCCGGTTCTCCGGAGGGGAAAGGAACGAGACACAATGGACAGAGGGTTGGAAAGGGCAGGGATCCTAGATACTGGCTCGATATAATACCGCAGCCAGGTGCGACACGATTCGTATGCGGTACAGCCAGTTGCTTGCAATCACTCGCATTTACGCTGCTCTTCGGCTAAAATTTCTCTTTGTAATGTCCGTTTCTACCAATACAGATTAACTTTAAATAAAGTTGGCTATGTATTTGAAATACTTTTATTTCAAACACAGTATTTGCAATACAAGTTTTTGTATTTCAGCGGAGCACATGAAAGGATTACGTACGTTGTATTTAAAATGGAACGATTAAAAGGTTTTTGTATTTTGTAATTCAAAAGTAAGATTGATTGTTAATCTTAGTATTTGAAATACATAACACAACGTTTTCATAAGCATCGGAAATACAAAATATAATTGTCTTACAAATACTATTTTTCAAATAAAAGTATTCAAAATACATGCCCAGTTCTGACTTTAAATGAAAATTAAATTCGGCGCGCAGTTTGCAGTTTGCATTGAATGAGTGTATAAATTCACACGAAATTATTTAAATATTAAAGATCCACCGTTTAAGATTTTTATTTCTGATTTGTTGTAAATTAACTTTAATCTCGATTCAATTTACTCTTCATCTTTTTTCTTAGAATTAAAAAAGATAAAGAGTTAGTTGAACCAAGATTACAGTTAAACTACATTGATAGAAATGAGCGTCAGGTTCAGTTTTTCATTATCTGGTTTTCATTATCTGGTTTTCATTATCTTTTAACTTTTAGACTTAACCGCATTTAACTTGATGATAATAATGTAAAAATCGTGTTTTTTAAGCTATGATTGATCGCTAAACTAATGGTTTTATAATGGTAACTTTAAAAGTTATTCACCACAAAATCATTAATTTAGTATTTATCCATAGCTAGAAAAATACAATTTTAACTATAATATAAGACAATTGCGATCAAAGTTAGATGTTTCAAACATTACATTATTATATGTTCATTAAATAAATTTATTTCAGACACTGCGTGCTGATAACTTTCGGACTTTCAATACAATCAATCTGAAACACTAACAACCCTGAATTAAATTAAATTAGAAAAATCTGTAAAGAACATTGCGAAAAAATATTACAATTTTTACATTATCATCAGGTTAAAGTCCAGTCACAAGTTAACCAGAAAATGAAAAATCGCCTTAATCAAACCAAACGGATCCACTGTTCATTCGCGTAGGTGAACGACCCCAGGGAGACCCCGCGGGTGAACTTCCGTGAAACTCTACCGTAAGCTTCGCTCGCGTAATGCACCCTTCCCCGGCCCATCCGCGAAACGGGAATAACGAAACGTACCGCTAATATCGCGAAACCACACCACAGATCACCACCGCATCGAAATTGTTTACCGGGCACCGTGCCAGCGCTATTAAGCGATCGTTTATTTATATCTCCGCTCGACCACGCGCGGGCGTGCCTGTGCCTTGAAAATAATGCTCCCGATACTACGAGCGTACACGGATTATAGATGGCGAGATTAAGGGCGTTGCTTAGAAAGCGCACGAGTTGCATTTTAGAACGATGAAATATTAATGCGCGCGATACAAATAATAGCTGGCTTTGTACACGGCTTTATGTTTTTCTCCTGTCACGAGTTCAAAGTCTACAGATTCATTTCTAGATAACTTGGCGTTATCGATTTTCTTTGATGAAGCTAGTTGGCCGTTAATAATCCTCGAGGGCGATTGAAGCCGAAGGATTTTTTTTTAGCGAATCAAGCCGTTTGCGTAGCGAAATGTATTGCAGACGCACGTGTCTTTAATCTTCTGGAGTTGACGTCAAAACACAGTTACTGACGCTGGGTTTATGAAACCCATTTAATTTGTGTTAATTAAAAGGCACTAATTAATTTCGAAGAAATAAAATAATGTAATTCGTATAAAAAAGAATGAATAAGTTTATTTTAATAATAATAATTCATTTGCAGATGTAACATAAAGAATGTATACTATTAAATGGAAATGGACCGAAAAAGATTCAATGAGTGAAGAGAGCCGTATTCGAATAAAGGAGATGTATTCGAATCCCGAGTGAAATGATATTTTTCATAATAAATTCTTTACAGTGTTTTAAAGATGCTCATCAGCATTAGTAATATTAAATTGCTTATACGAATTTAATGAGTGATACCTATTCAGTCTAGGACTGTGTTTCAAAACAAATAATCAACGCGTAGTTTGCTTGAATTGGAAATTGTAAAAATTCACACGTATTACTATTATTAGGTATAAAGACTCGCCTTGACTGAATATAGTCCTCTTTTCTATTTGTGTTGAACATTTCTCGGTCTATTTTCATTTAATATTATAAAGATAAAATTGCTGAATCACATAAAATTTTAAGTTTAGTAGGTAGGTATATATCTAGTATTATAATACATTTTTCTATTTAGAAAAAAAGATGTAAGTCATTTCAGTTCTCAGAATTATTTAGATTTTTTCACGAGAATGCTCTTTATCGAATTATAATATTCTAAATAAATTACGTACCGAATTTGAATTTAAAATTATACTATGCTACAAAATCTCTCCATACGATTTATACAGATTATTCATTAGATATAAAAATGTTAATAAAGCCAGTGGCACAAGATATATACATATATGTATGTGCCGCTGGCTTTATTACCATTCCTCATTTTTTCCTAGATACATTTTCTTACATGATTGCTTGCATTTTAGTAAATTACTAGAAATGCACCACACAAAACACAGAATTTCTAGTAATTTACTAAAACGCAAGCAATTAGTAATTTATTAAAACGCAAACAAAAATTCACAAAAATATTATTAAACCCGCCTTAATCTTAAATAAGACTTTGTTTATTCATTTGTGACAAAGAATATAATTTAATATAGACCGAAAGATTTATTATTGACAAACTGGAATGGAAGCAATTGGGAAATTTTTGCTGTGCGTATTCCTTTCCAGTTAAGCATAATGTTATCTCCCACGGAGATATTACTCCGTTTTCTTCGTCAAATGATAAATCGAATTACGTCCATCGCGTAACTGCCAATTACTCTTCGACCGTCCGACTTCGTACGCGTTCATACATTCTCGTATAACGAGGAAAATGGACACCGTGAAACATGGACACGGTTCATTTATCACCGCGAGAAACCTCGGCGAAACAATATCTACCATGTCGTCGTCTTTCGTTTCTTTCGATATCACGTGTAACGACAACTCGTACGTTACGAGGTCAAGCCAAGCGTACGACTTCGAGGTCCATGCGCTACTTAATAAAAAGACATCATTGATATAGTAAGAAGTACATAATATTATTTCTTGATCGCGATCTTCGATAGATATTGAAAATCATTCAACCTGTAGCGTTCCAGTCTTTTGATTAGAAACGTTTTACTCGAGAGTTTATTTTCAAGCAGTTTTCGGAGAGATGCAATATATCATTAAATTGCCCTAATATGTTATACCTAATATATTAAATTTTACATACAAATGAGCGAAGTTACTGAACGCCAAGCTATGCCTTAAGTGGTCATTAAGAGGTCCAATCTACCATGCTAAAAGCTGGAACAAGAGATAAACTTTTAAAAATTTTATCCGTTTTTTATATATCAGTTTGGATCACTGACGGTCAATATTATAGCAGAGAGCGTGATAAATGATTTGAATTTTTAAGCAATTCTGTGTTATTAATTTGTTATTACATATTTTATTTAAGTGTTATTCAAATACACGTCCGATTGGAGACTGGATAAACACAAATAACCCGGTTATATTCATACTTTTTAATTTATTTATCTCCTAACACACTTATTTCAAATACTGCAACTTGAATTATTAGAAAATAATAACTTCTTAACGGAACTGTGCGTACTCTATGGAAAATGTAAAATCGTGGAGAGAAGCTCGTAACTGGACGTCACTTAATATCGCTTAATAATTTCAAAAAGCATCGTTTATAATATTAGAGATGTTATTTGACAGTTTGACGGCTATATCGCAGAATGCGATGAGGAAAAGTGCGTGCAAAGGAGGAAAACATCGTCGATGACGCACTAACACGCTATTAGCGTGTTAATTAATTTTCACGGAGCTGTGTAAGCGCGCTGTTTGCCGAGGGAAACGACGCCGACACGGTCATTTGTCACCTGGGAAAAAAATAGCTGTTTCGAAATCACGGCGGTCTCGATCATTCGCGATCCGTGTACGCGACATTTCTAATGACTGTATTCTCGTCTCTATTTAACGCCACGATTATTTGACGGTAAACCGACGCGCAATCATTGCGTTCTATTTAAAGCCAGACACCTATTTTGAGATTTCATCGTCGTAATATGAAATTAACGCGTTTCGTAACTTAAATAGCGATTGAATACGCTAATAGCTCCTCTTTGTCCGTATGGTCAGTCGATTACGAGTATTATCGGTTCTTCACTTAAAATATCTAATTTTGTAACTCTCTCTTTCTTTATTTGTCGCGAATCAAAAGAAAGCTGCTACCTCTGAGAATCTACGATTGATTTAGCATATCGCGGCGAGATTGCAAGAACAAGGAGGTCGATTGTGTATTTTAAAACAAAGCGAAAACTATAAAAGTGAGCGCTAGAATATTTATATTTTCATTGGTGAATATTTGCTCATTTTTGTAATTTTAATTTCAAGATATATGATCGATCTCAGGTTAATAAATTGACTGGGTTTAGTATAGACAAAGCAACTGTTGTAAGATTCTTTAATGATTGGTTCTTGCCCTTAATTCCTCACAGATCTAAAGGTTGGTTATTCCATCTTTGGATAAACTGTGTAATAATTTACCTACTGGATAAACAAAAGAATAAAAGAGTAAAAACACATAAGAAAATAAGAGAGTAAAATAGTGAGCTGAAGTTTATCGAAAGATGGAACAACTCAACTTTGAAGAATTTTACAATTGCAAAGCTGCTTTTTTTTGTTGAAACATAGCTATTATTTCGCGTGTAAATTCAGAATATTGCGATTAAATTACTATAATTTAATTATGTAATTTATAGTCACTTTCAATGCCAACTATACTTTTTTTTTGTATAACTATATTTTGTATAGCTATAATTATTTCACCATGCAATTATAGTCAAATACCAAACAATTTTCTCTCAGTATATAATGTCAGAGCTGGTTCCTTCCAGTCGCATATTTTTTTCTATCTATCGTTTGCAGAACGAGATACATTTGGATAATCTCGTTTGAGAGAGAGAAAGAGAGAGAGAGAGAGAGAGAGAGAGAGAGAGAGAGAGAGAGAGAAACGACAACTGGAGAGGTTAATGCTAATGCCCGTTTCTACTAATTTAGATTAACTTTAATCTCGGTTCAACTTACTCTTCATCTTCTTCTAATTTCTGGAACTTAGAAGAAGAATAAGTTGAATGAAGATTGAAGTTAATCTACATTAGAGATAGTAGAAACGGGTATAAGAGAAACAGCTCAGAGAACGCAGAGAGAAATTGCGAGACTTACATACTCTCCAGCTCCAACTTGACCGTTTATCCTTAATTACGTGTCCGTGATATACGACGGAGGCACGAGAAACGCGAACGAAGTAACAAGCGCGCGTTACTTGTACGGATAAATATCCATTTATCGCGATACGCGAACGTAAACATGGCGCCGTGGCGCGAACGGCGACGAGGATTTTCTGTTTGAAAATATCACTGGCCAAATGCATCGAAATGTTTCACCGTGTCGCCGCGCGAGGGCGCCACTTACTGAATACCTGCTTTATCGACTTTAAGAATCGAATCTAACCCATTAAAACGCTTCAAAGGCTCAGGTTCGCCTATATTTCAAATGCTTTAGATAAAAAATTGAACTCAATCTAAACAATCTTACTCGAAAAAGTATTAAAAAATGTATTTTAATTCGATAAATGCGAAATATACCCAGTAAACGAAAATGGATTAAAATGGATTGAAATTTTTTTCTATCCGAATGCGTATTTTAAATAGCGAATCCTTTTTTTGGATTTAATTGGATTCAATTGGATGCAAATAAATTGAAAAATTGCATTTCCTATTCAAAATTTTGAATTGAACAGTATTTACAATGCACAGAAAGAGCTCATATTATTTTTAGATTGAAAGGTATAGAGATATGCTCCATGCAATTCCTATAAATGAATAAAAATGCATTCAGGATTGAAAAGCATTCATTTTAACATTCGTGAATCCATATTTCTGAAAATCTGAATCCATTTCAATCCATTTTAATTCATTCTCGTTTGTGCTGGGTATATATTTAAACTTCTATATCTACTTCTAATCTCTGTATTTTATAGATATAAAATATCAGAGAAAAAACAGATAGGTAGATAGAGATAGAGAAAGAGATAGAGAGAGAGAGAAATTATGTAGGACAATAATTAACGATTATAATTATTCAATAATTGATAATCTCCAATTTTGTAAATAATAACAACAGGTGCTAAAATAATAATCTATCATGATTAAAGGGTCAATCATTAATCGCGAAATGATTGCACTTTTAATAATCGGAGTGGCGAGACTCGACGAGAATGATGAACTCCCGTTTCGCGATTACTGATTGCCGATTAATTATTGATCGATTTTGCCGGAGCCCCTGTAGTCTGTCGCCGTCACTGGACTGGCTCGTCAGCATGAAAAATAGGTATACCGTTCGTTCACAGCTGCTCGTGACGACACGTGATGGGGACACGGGGATGTGTCACGAGGTGCACCCCATCGCGTGATTTTATCGCATCGTCCGGAGTGCGTGATAACAGATAGCTTCTCGACGATAACCCTCATGATAACTTCGCGTTATGCTCCGAAAGTAACGTGTGCATAGCATGCGAATATTGCGAATGTGTCTGAACATTTCTTTCACTGATTTAGGGCCACTGTCACCGAGCTCAGTTAACTTAACTGGCCAGTTAGTCCATCGGAATTGACCAATCGCATTTGTCATTTTGTTTGAAGCAAACAAAATGAGAAATGCGATTGCTCAATTCCGATGGACTAACTGGCCAGTTAAGTTAACTGAGCTCGGTGACAGTGGTCCTTAAGCCGTAATCACACTACAGGCTCCCGACTCTGACTCGACTGCCAACCACTGCCAACTCTGACTGCCGGCCTATAATGGACCAATAATAATGAGACTGATTTATTGTTATTGGTCCATTATGGGTCGGCAGTCAGAGTTGGCAGTCAAGTCAGAGTCGGGAGCCTATAGTGTGATTACAACTTTAAGGCCATCATGCGGTGTCTACAATAGAAGTCGTAGCGGTCGTAGGGTCTTAAGTCGTAGAAAATTGACCAATCACAGTTGATTATTCTTCTCATATTCGACTGTGATTGGTCAATTTTCTACGACTTAAAACCTTACGACTGCTACGACTTCTATTGTAGATCCCGCATAACACGTAAAGAATTTTAGTTGTAGTCGTAAGGCCGTAAGCAAATCAGCCAATCACAATCGAGCGTTTTGAAACGCGAGATCGTAATTTTGATTGTGATTGGTTGATTTGCTTGCGACCTTATGATTACGATTAAAATTTTTGTACGTATGATGGCCTTTAGACACAAGCCGATCGCAAGTTTATTGCGACAGCCAATCTGAAGCATTGATCTTAAAATGCAAGATTGGCTGTTGTAACAAACTTGCGATCGGCTTGCGTCTAAAGCCCATTCTACATTAGACGCAAGCTGATCGCAAGTTTATTGCGACAGCCAATCTGAAGCGTTGATTTCAAAATGCAAGCTTCAGATTGGCTGTCGCAACAAACTTGCGAGCGTCTTGCGTTTAATGTAGAATGGGCTTAAGACCGGAATCAGACTACGCATTGAAGATTGAAATTGAAGATTGAAGATTAAAATTTGACCAGTGAGGACAAAGGAATTTTAGCTCCTATTGTTTTGATTGGTCAAATTTTAATCTTTCAATCTTTAATCTCAATATTCAATGCGTAGTCTGATTCCGGCCTAATGCGGATCTACAATGGCATTATCAGTAATCTACAATGGCAGTATCAGTAATAGATGAGACTGTAAGAGTAATAAATTGACCAATTACAGTTGAATGTAAGAAGAATAATCGACTGTGATTGGTCAATTTCTTACTCTTACAGCCTCATCCATTACTGATACTGCCATTGTAGACGACGCATAATGTAGAATAGGCTTTAGACTCTCATAGCTCACTATGGCTGTGTTTCATTTAACGCTCACAACGCTCGTGGAATCATTTCATCAATGGCTGCGTTCAGCAAAACGTTTGTTTTGCAACTGTTGGAAGTTTCCTTCGCGCTAATTGGATCATACTTTTAGATCTAGAAGAATGGTCCTATCTCAGCAGACAATCATAAAACTGTTGCAAAACTGTTGAGTCTGCTGAACGCAGCCAATGGGTGCGTTCCGATATTCACTGCCAGTACTGAAAATCTATAGCGTTCGTAACGTACAATATATTGTATAGTTTCGGCACTGTCAGTGAAAATCGGAACGCATCCCTTATCGTTTATCAAATGTTAAACAACGACAAACGATGCTCGCGAGCGTTGCGAGCATAAAGCCTGATTTATAATGGCCGTAACCGTTAACTTATGCCGGTGCCGGTAAAGTTCAACCATAGGATTTCAATGCTTTCGTTCATACTAACTTGCCGTATTACTATGAACGAAAGCATTGAAATCCTATGGTTGAACTTTACCGGCACCGGCATAAGTTAACGATTACGACCTTTAGAGCCCTGGCACACAAAAAACTTAAGGCAGTAAGACGTAAGCAGTAAGGAAATCAACATGTTGGATTCGCTACTGCTTATGTTATGGCCTTATGGACTCTACTGTGATTGGTCAATTCGCTTACTGCTTACATTTTACTGCTTAAGTTTTTTTTGTGTGCCATGGCCCTTATAAATCAAGCTTTATGGTTCCTGCACACTGGACGCGGAAACGTTTGCCGCGCGGCAAAATGCGACGCGGTAACCAATGAACATGTTAAGCCCATTCTACAATTGCGTAAGCGTAGTTGTAAGTGGTTGTAGTTGTAAGAATTGACTAATCACAGTCGAATATTCTTCTCATATTTGATGGCCCGTCTACAATACACGTAGTAAGCTTGGTTTAAGAAGTAAGAATAAGAAATTGACCAATCACAGTCGATTATTCTTCTCACATTCGACTGTGATTGGTCAATTTCTTACTCTTACTTCTTAAACCAAGCTTATTCCGCATATTGTAGACGACGCATGACTGTGATAGGTTAATTCTTATACGTGGTCTACAATGAGCAGTAGCAGTAGTGAATTAAGGAGTAGGTGCAGAAATCGACTAATCATAGTTGATTATCTTTCTCACATTCGATTATGATTGGTTGATTTCTGCGTCTACTCCTTAATCCACTACTGCTACTGCCCATTGTAGACCACGCATTACAACTACAACCACTTACAACTACGCTTACGCAATTGTAGAATTGGCTTTAGGAGTTGTAAGCTTATTGGCTACCGCGTCACATTTTGCCGCGCGGCAAGCGTTTCCAGTGTGCAGGAGCTATTAATTGGAATGCAGCCTTTGCAGTGCGTGCAGCGTATAAGCGTGTTATCAGCTGCGATGCTGCGATCAATACGTAATGTTTGCGTTTGCGTTACGCAATCGATTCACGTGGTCCACGTGTGGCTGAATAAAGTAGCTCGTAAAAAAGAGGAAGAAATCATTCGGAAACTTTTCTTTGTGTGTGGAATGCTTCTTGGAACATGGATATTACTTCGGGATAAGAAACTCGCTTTAAAATTATAATTCTATAAAGTTTCTCGTTTTAAAAGCTGAAAAAGAGATAGAGACAGAGAGTTTTAAGCCTCGCTTAAAGTCAAAGTAACGTTGGTGCAATCAGGCCTAATGCCCGTATTCATAGTCAGACCTTATACTTAAGGCTTCCTTAAATTTATCTTTAGATGCTCAGTAGCCAATGAAATAATTCGTAGAGCATCTGAAGATAAATTTAAGGAAGCCTTAAATATAAGGCCTGATTATGAATACGGGCCCAAGTATTTTAAATATGGTGATGCATATAAATTATTGCACATAAATTATTGCTGCATAATGCGTTAATATTATTTATTTGTGTGATCGACATATGAATGAATAAAGAATTATAGTTTGTGAAGAGTAGGATAGGAAGGAATAATTTGAGAATCATTTTTTATATCGGGTGTCTCTTGGAGTACATCATTTTAATATAAGGAACTCGTTCCAAAAATAATTTTATAATGCATGATCATTGCTTTACGATGCATGTTGTATTTGTATTACGGCTTTATCGATTTTCGTGATCGATGAATAGCGGAAGTTAAAAAAAATAGAAGGAAGAAAAAATAATTTAAAGACTCTTTCGCTTAATTATTATTCGCTTAATTATTCTTTAGGTGTATCATTTAGTTTAGAGATAATAAAAATCGCTTTCTATACTGGAAAAAAATGATGTTATATTAACAGCATTACTTTAATTGAAAATAATTTTATTAATTCAATAACACTATTAATAAAAAAAAATGTGTCATGTTCTTGGTTTAATAAAATTTCATTTGTTTCATTAATACTGTTGTTAAATTAACAAGATTATTTTTAATTAAAATAGTACTATTGATACATCATTTTTTTTTCAGTGTAATTAACTCTGTATTTTGTAATACCTGCTTTATAAAATATGACTACGGCGATTGTAATTAATTCTTTTGCGGATTGTGCGGGAATTTTGATTTAACTGGATTATCGATGATCATCGACAAATCGTGAGGAAAAAAAACGAGAGAGAGAAAGAGAGATCGTGAAATTGGATATTAGTTATCGAGATAAAAATGACGTGCATAAAAACGCAGTTACATGACTTAATGTGAATGTGAAAAAATTAATTGCTCAATCCCTATCGTGATGATTCTGCGTAGAAAGCGTACGGTCCAAATCTGAGGTAATTACAAATCCGATGTAATGGGAACGAACGTGATAACGTCTCTAACCAGGAGAGTTGCACCGCAGCTGAATTATATATGTCGTCATCAGTCTACGACAAGGTATCGATCTCTTTGTAGGGTTTACACCGTGAAATCCCGAATAACTTATTGCCATCCCTTAAAGTCCTGCGGAATGACAGCATTTAATAATGAGCGCCATTTAATCCGGCCCAGAACTGTTAAGTTCTTGTCCAAACCTCTGGCGAACGTCTGATAATAAGCTCTTTAGCCATGGATTAATAAACATCTCACGTACTTCGCGAAGCTGCAGCCGTGTTGCTCAACACGGAGGAAGTTTGACGGGCATGTATGTCTATACACGGATTACATCCCCGTCCCGTGCAGATTTTCCCGCGTTGTAGGAATTCTATGTTCCGTAAAATTTCCCGTAATATTTGTTAAGAATATTCTTTGACGAATTATTGACTATACCCAAGCAGAACATAAAATCATCAAAATGACGCCAAAGTGGTTCCAAAATGTTTATTAGAAATCACTTTTCAATCAGGTACAATTTATTGGAACGTTATTTTAACGTTATTGAAACTTGTTGGTCTGCTTGGGTATCTTTTTAAATATTTATTTATTATTTCTGTTACAATTTGCAAGATATTGCAACATAAATCATGAATTATTGAAAGGATGCCATACAAAACAAATATAGATTTTTGGGTTTTGGTGAAATTGGCTTAAACTGTAGTATGTTTTAGTTTTTGACTAACTGATCAAAAGTTTTCTTAAGTAAAACCATCAAAAAGGGATAGATGCAAGCTGTAGCACCACTTAAAAATTGCTATTTTGAGTCTAATCGGTCATATAAAGTATCTATCTCTACTGAGACGAGTTAATTGATGTAAGGAAAACACATAATTATTTTAAGAAAAAATGTGTAGTTTCATAGTTTGTAAGTATGCACATTGCATAATTTTTTGAAAATCAACTATGTATTTTTTTTACATCAATCGATTCATTTCATGATTCCATGAAAGTATTAAAGTATAGTTATCACACACACACACAAAAGTAAATAGTTTAATAGATAAAGATACTTTTTAGTTCGATTAGATTTAACAACATTTAAATAGTGCTATAATTAAATCTGTTTATTTTTTATGGTTTTGCCTAAGGAAACTTTTGATGAGTGAGTAAAAAAATTAATTAAATACGTACATACTAGTTTAAGTCAATTTTACTGAGACCAAGAAAATTTATGGTTTTGTATATAGAATCCTTTGCATTAAAAAAATTCATATTTGGAGTTGAAGCAAGTCTGACATTTCGCCTGAAATAGCCCACCATTTTCCTCGTACAAGAAGGAACGATTAAGATGAACGGAATTTTCAGCACATGTTCCACATACGACCTGGTGATCGTGGGTGGTGGCATCGTCGGCTGCGCGACGGCCCGCGAGATGATTATGCGGCATCCGAACATGAAAATGGCTATCGTGGAAAAGGAGAATGCCTTAGCTATGCATCAAACGGGTCATAACAGTGGCGTGGTGCATGCTGGCATTTATTACACTCCTGGAAGCATGAAGGTAAATTTAGATAAACGTATAATTTCTTGCAGGCAGTTATTTTAATAGCTGGACCTGGTGATAATATTGACGGAAGAGATTAAAAACTATTAATCTGCATTGCCACATGATACGAGTAGATTGTCTCCCTTGTATTACCATTACAAGAAGTAATATGTTGTATATTCAATCTCTATGAATAAAAACAATTTTAATTAACTTGTATAAAACAGAAAATTAATCAAATACTGATTATCCTCGCAATATTTTCAGGAAAATGTTAAAATGTTAAAATATTCATAATTTGACATTATAGGCAAAGCTTTGTGTGGAAGGTTTGAAACTATCGTACGAGTATTTCTGCAAGAACAACATACCTCACAAGAAAGTTGGCAAGCTGATTGTCGCCCAGAATCCGGATCAAGTCAAGAGAATAGACGATCTCTTCGATAGAGGAACGAAAAACAAAGTGCCTGATTTACAGATTGTTGAGAAAGATTGCATTTCAAAATACGAACCTAAATGCAAGGTATAACGCAAAAATAATAATTGTGTTAAATATAGAAATTGTATAAAAAATTTATAATATTAATGTTATTGTTATAAATTTACTCCCAAGTTTTAATCATATACAAATTCTTTCAAATACATACAAAAATAAAGCTTTTTTTAAATAGAAATTTAATTCATCCTTGTATTCATTTTTAATATTTTAATTTTATTTTTAGTATGTTACAATGAAGAATTTGTAACTGTATAAAAAATGCAATAGTTTTAAGATGTCATAAATAATGTTTAAATAAATGTGAATAATCGAATTATCTCGTTTCTAGGGAGAAAAGGCTTTATGGTCACCTTGGACCGGTATAGTGGATTGGGCGGTCGTGTGTAAAGCTTTTGCCGAAGACTTTCGGAAAATGGGAGGCGAAATTTTTCTCAATTTTGAAGTAATCGGATTTGCGGAGATGACGGAATCGAAAAGGAAGAGTCAATTATCCCCCATATCCGTTCAATCGAAAAACCGAGTAAGATTTTCTTCCTTAAGCCTTATCCTATTGCACTTATTATCACGTTAATAATTTAATATTCTGGCAATTTTTCTTTTGAAGTGCGTACCAACGAAATATGTGCTGACGTGCGCTGGTTTACATTCAGATCGATTAGCGGTGATGACGGGCTGCGATGTAAGTCCGCGAATAGTACCGTTTCGTGGCGAGTATCTTCTGTTAAACGATAACAAACGGCATCTCTGCACGACCAATGTGTATCCGGTGCCTGATCCCAGATTCCCGTTCCTGGGCGTGCACTTTACACCCAGGGTGACCGGTGAAATCTGGTTGGGTCCCAACGCTGTTATTGCATTCGCTAGAGAAGGCTATAGGTATTATTATAACAATATTATATTTACTCTACAAGATTGAATAATATTCTTTACAATATCTCGCAAAGAACCTAAATCTAAATACATATATCCATTATACAATCATAAAAAAGTATTTAAAAGATACAGACTTCATCATGACATTAAGATTTCTCTTTCAGTTGGTTTGATATAAACATAAAAGACTGCATAGAGATGGCAAAATTCCCTGGTTTATACAAAATATGCTATCGATATTTCCTACCAGGCTGTAAGGAGATGATAAAATCGATTTTCTATCCCTTAGCTGTGAAGGATCTTCAGAAGTTTATTCCTGAAGTTACGTACAAAGATGTAAAAAGGTCAGTATTTTGTGCGATATATCTATTTATAACTATATCATAAAATTTTCTCTCATCGTTAATAGAGGACCGGCGGGTGTAAGAGCACAGGCAATGGATAAAGACGGTAAATTAGTCGACGACTTCGTTTTCGACGGAGGCACTGGCGCGATTGGAAGCAGAGTGTTGCACTGTCGAAACGCGCCGTCACCAGCTGCAACTAGTTGTATGGCGATAGCAAAATTTATCGCCGATAAACTTGATCGCGACTTCAAATTTTAATGCAAGTCAACACATGTAATTATTTAATCGCTCAAATGTAAAATGTGAAACAGAACGGGCATTTAAAAAGAAGGTTTCCAAAGAAAATCTAGATATTTGCTATGTGCCATATGATTTTTATATTTGTAAGCAATTTATTATCTCAAAAAATATATATTTGTACATTATATCGATTTATATACATTAATATATTTGAATTGTTGTAGTAATAAATATTTAAGAAATAATTTGTGATTTTAGATAATAAATCAAAAAGGATCATTATGTACAAAATTTTATGTATGGAACCTTTTAGCATTAATTAAAGTGCCTTAAAAAATAAGCTGCTACAAATACTGACGAATATATCTGACATTGATATCTGTAATGAGTTCATGCTGTCTAAAAGCTGTAATTCATAGTTTTGTATAAATTAATAAATTATTTTCTAATATGGGGATATAATACATAAAAATTTCAGAAAATGTACAATATATAATAAAAGTATAAATTGAATAGTATATATAACAGTTATCACATACGCGTACATAAAACTGATTAAAAAAATTTTAGATAATTCTAAGTTTGTTTCCTGATATCATAAGACGCGTAGTAGCAAAGTCCAATGCAGCAGTTAGATGGTATCCCATGTTTGAGAGCACAACTCCGTATTCGCTTAAAGCGAACATTGAATACACTGAAATTATATAGCAACTCTCTAAAACTCTAAGATAACAACTACGTTGCTATGCATAACAATAAAAATGTTGGTTAATACCTCACCTAAAGGTTCGCAATATCTATTATGTCTATAAAAGAAGTAGCATGCTGTTACTATACATATCACATTCAACATCATTGATCTTCGTTTCCACTTTAAGGAAGCATCGTTTGAGCCTTTTGCAATATTCAGGCAATTTTTCATAATATAATACGCTACAAACATGTATATAAATGACGTTATCAAAAAAGTTATGAAAGACATCTTATGGAACGCTGTAAGAAAAGCAACGCAGCGCATTAATCACCGTATTATATGCTACGCTTAATATTCATGTGCACAATTATATAAATTCTTAGAACGCATGCGATTGCATACCATAATTCTCGTCGGAAGTCCAAAAGCTCAGTGTCACCAAAGAAGTATTTTCAATAGTGTACATAACGAGCGCAATATTACTTAGATATTCTGCCCACTTATAAACATGCTCCTTGTAATAACGATAATACAGTGTAAATACTAAGGTTCTTAATAATGCTTGCAATGCTATAGCAGTCTTCCATACATCTTTCTGAGGTCTATAATGACCTATGGCTGCTGAGACAGATGGTAAAAAATTGTACACCTAGAAATTATAAGAAAAAAGATTATTTTTCGAGGTTTGTATATAACTTATATATCCATTTTTATTAATGTAGATTATTAATTTTAATCTAGGTTTAATTTACTCTATCTTTTTATAATTCTAGAACTATAAAAAGTAAATTAAATTGAGATTAATCTATTGATAGAAGCAAATTATAGTCTGGTTATTACTACTATAATAATATTATTATTATTATTATTTTATCAGCTCTTCTCTTTGTAAATTATTTTTGAATGTTACTACTTTAATTTTCTGCGTTTTTTTTTAAGTTGTAATTTATTATAGGCTTAGATTTCAAGATAGCGCACTTTTCTTTCATTTTATACTGTATATTTACTCATATTTCTCTTGTTTCACTCTTCAATAAAAATTATTACTATATAACTTATGAAGTTATAACTTTTCACTCATACAGAAGTATCTTTATTTCGAAAGATACGCTGAATTATGTAACTGAATTTTTGCTGATTCATGAATTGAAATTCCATTACAAGACACATTCCTTCAGAAACCTATCATAAAGGCTAAGTTCAAAGTTACGCAAGATATCCCGGCAATCGAAAGGCATGAAAAGAAACAGCTGTTTGAGCTGTTATTGGCTGCATCCCGTAAAGGATAAATGATGCACATGATGCCTCCTTGTTTACTGAACATTAAACAAGGAAAGATACATCACGCGCAATAAGCGCTTTATGGAATTAGGGGGTTATCTCGCGCGAATAATTAGCAACTTAACAATCGTACCTGACAATGAGTGGAGGTGGAGTGTTCAAAGTTGTAAATTACCGACCAGGCGACGCAAAAGACGAACGCCAGGAACGGCAGGAACACGGTGAACCATGCCACTCTGGAGAACGGCACGACGAGGCGAGCCTTCGACATGTCGTCCTCCGTCAACGGGATATACTCTGACCCCAATCTGATCTTGCTCATGATATTAAACTCTCGTTACTGCAGTGTCTATTTACGTCACAACATGCATGACACCGTCGACGTTAAGGTTAATGCGGCAATTTGGAATCTCAATCGCCACCGGAGCGCGCGATCCTCTCGGCGCGTTTCCTGCGGATCTTCCTGGACGTGACGACGAGCCCCGGTCGCGGGGAACGATCGTACGCGACGATCGACGCGAACTCGCGAGTCCAGTTCGTTGGTAAGCGGATCAACATCGTAATAGGTTAGGTCCACCGATCGATCAGACCGCGGCAACTCTACAAAATTCTTCTAGGGAGCGTTTCACTTGGCGCTCACAACTCACAACGCTTACGATCATTATTTGTTCTTATTCAACATTCAATAACGAGAATGAAATGATTTCATTCCAAGAATACGTCCCATTTGGCGTTCACAGCGTCTTAAAGCCTTGTTCACGATGCTAGAAATCTGTCCGAGATGGCAAGATCTCGAATGGAGAAGGAACTGACCAATCGTATTGATCATGTGACTGAATTATTCGAATGTGATTTGTTAATTCTTTCTTTGTCCGAAATCGCGGGCCGGTGTTTCATTATGGCGGTCGAATATAATTTTCGGACAAATTTCTTATATTATTATATAATAGCGGTTGTATATGGGCTTACAGATATACCTTTGTGTGCCTTCCAACAAGCAACACACGGCAGATGACACGGTGTAACCAGAAAGAAACCTGAGAGAAACCTTTTTAATGTAATCACAAAATACTCCTACCCTCTAATGCTCGGTCCACAACCTTGCTTTAAGAAGCCCTAATGACTCCTGCACACTGGACGCGGAAACGCGCAGCAAAATACGACGCGGTAACCAATGAACATGTTAGGAGCTGTAAGCTTATTGGCTACCGCGTCGTATTTTGCCGCGCGATAAGAGTTTCCAGTGTGTAGGAGCCATAAGGGCTATTGTCACCAAGCTCAGTTAACTTATGCCTGGTTTATGCTTCGGTCTTAATCCTAAAATCCTAAAATTTAACCAATGGAATACAAATTTCAGTTAGGACCAATTAAGATTGGCAGACCTATTGGCTGAATTTTAGGATTTTAGGGTTAAGACCGAAGCATAAACCAGGCATTAACTGGCCAGTTAAGTTAACTGAGCTTGGTGACAGTGGCCCTTAGCCTAACACGTATTCTACAATAAGTCATAAATCAGAAACTGGAAATTGACCAATCACAGTCGTCAATTTCCAGCTTCTAACTTCTGATTTATGACTAACGGCTTATTGTAGAATGGCCATAACCCCGGATCTACAATAGAGTTTTAAGTCTTAAACCATAAGAAATGGATGAATCATAATCGATTATTCTCCTCGAATTCGACTGTAATTGGTCAGTTTCTTACGACTTAAGGCTTAAAACCCTATTTTAGATCCGGACTAAAGACCATGTCACACACCTTCCGTAACAGTAAGGCCGGAATCAGACTACGCATTGAAAATTGAGATCGAAGATTAAAGATTGAAATTTAACCAATGAGAGCAAAGGAATTTTAGCTCCTATTGTTTTGATTGGTCAAATTTCAATCTTTCAATCTTCAATCTCAATCTTTAATGCCTAGTCTGATTCCGGCCTAAGAGTATATCCACACAAACTTGCATACTTGCATAAACGTATGCATAAAAAAGATTACCCAATCGCATTTCTCTTATAAAGACACACGTAAAATGTGATTGGATAATTTTCTTTATGCATATGTTTATGCGGCTATGCAAGTTGTGTGGATATACTCTACCCATAAAAGTACCGTAAGAATCAATCAATCACAATCGAGATTTCTTTTGAACTCTTAATTTTAATTGGCTAATTCTTACAATACGTTTTATGATTACTGTTATGGAAAGTGTGTGCCATGGTCTTTATAATACTCCCGCACACTATTGTCCTCTGAAGAAGTGGATGCAAACTACACAACAATATTTATTTTTGGGGGAAGGGGGCTTCTGATGAAAATAAATCGCTGAAATCGTTGAAATCTCTTTGAAATTAATTTGATAGATTTATTTCAGCGATTTATTTCTATCAGAAACACCGCAAAAAAGTGGATATTGTAAATTATACATTTAAATTCGCAATAATGCAATATGCAAAATTTATTGAATTCTAAACACTAAGTTAAAATATGATATCTACTAATTGAAATAAAACAGTGATTTGTAATTCCTGTATTCTATAGTCTATGATTCTGGCGTACGTATTTAATTGTTTCTGATTTATAGATAATGAAGTAATAGTGCGGATTAAGAATGAGGAATAAGACGTAAATGACTACAGAATTAAACGATTCAAAATAGTAACAAAAAGCCACAATACGTTTATCTTTTGTTAAAAATATTACGTACATTGCAAGAATTTCATGCAACAAATTAAGAGTTATTACAAACTAATTATCGCGAATTGTAACACAATTTGAAATATCTATAAGATATTGCAAAATTATAAAGATTTCGAATACACTATAAACTTTTCCAATCATTGTTAATTTAAGGTTTAATTTAGCAAAAACTAGAACGGAATCCATAGATTGCTCAAGATTCGACATGGTCTTAAGCTAGTACATGAATCAATCAGAGAGCTGTATTTAGTATCTTAAGACATTGCTTGAGATTGAGAACGGATTATATGGATTCCGGCCTAGAGCTAGAGGCCCTCCACCACCCCCGCCGAGGCGGTCCTCTTTTCTTTGTAGTATACTCACCCGTAAAAAAGACAAGCTACTAATAAATTAGTAGTCCATTTTTACAGATAAGTATATTTTAAATTTATTTTTTATTTTTATGTTTAATTATTTTATTGTATTTCGCTAATCATATTGCATTATATGATTAGCGAAATACAACAAAATAAATAGCAATTATATTGCATAGCTTTTTTAATATTATCTTTTATTGCAATCTTTTATGTACATTCAATAATACAATAATAATTATTTACAATACAATGTATAATAAAAAATGCTGTTCGAAATATAATAAAAATCATATTATAGGCATAATTAATAAAATTTAGTAATTAGCGGGATTACACGAAAATGTCGAAAACACATACGATAACACAAATTTTTCTAAACCAATGTTTAATGAAATATTGATAAACGCGAAATGAAATACTAACAATAAAATCATATTTACTACTAATTATTAACTTGCGATTATAAAACTTATTAATATCGTGATAAAAAGTCATTAATAATTAACGACAGCATTTTCTTCGCGTTCAAGATAACTATCCCAATAATTTGATCACATCAAGATCCCTCCATTTTGTAAAGTACTCTGGTTAGTATCTAACACAAAGAAGAACAATTTTCATAGGAGAGCGAACTTGATGTATTGTGATTCTACGTCAAATTCACAAGATCCATTTGCAAAGAAAGGTTAAGCAATCCGTCAAATACCACAGGTACTTGTTACAGGAGGGTGTGAATCCCGAATCTTTCAGACTACTTACGATAGTAATTTTGGCATGTCAATTACAATTATCATTTTTATCGTATCTTTAATATAATATTAAAATTGTTCGAGAAAATATGTTCTGCCACACATTACTGCGAATCATCTCTTATTAAAAATAAAAGGATAAAATGATTTCCTTATGGAATAGTGGTTACGAAGGAATATATTTAATAATAATAAAATACATGCGCGCTATTGTAATTTTTTATATGTATGGATACAAAAGTTTCTCGAGTACCAACTGTTCGAGATAAATTGAATCTAATAATAATGGGATTTTAAAGAACTATACTTTCATACTGAAAAATTTATTATATAAAATTTAACGATTCTTATTTTTCTGTATTTTCCTAAAATTTTAATTATTAATATCCCGCTAATATCAGGGTACCCATTCGACTTATCTCGAATTTTTTGTACCTACACATTTTTAATTAAAAAATTCGTAATAATCACGATAACATTGTTAAAAGAACATAAAGTATTTTGGTAAAAATTATCTAAATCGACAAAAATTAAAATTGGTTAAATGTAACCATAATATATCTCATAATATATCTGCATGTATTTTATCATATAAAAGTATATATACATATAAATTAATAATTAACACTATTCTGGAATGGCGGGATTTCCAATACCTAAAAATAATTTTTAAATAACAGTTAGGAAATTAAATATACACATTCGTAACCATATTTTTATTAGAGTAATCATCGAAAAACAAGCAAATTATTTGTATAAAATTTAAATTTATTTACTTAATAATTCGGATTTAAACAAATAAATAATATTCATATTAATCATACTAAATTTTTATTGTCATTGAGACAGTCTATTACTAACATTATTACTAGTGGGAGAACATTTAATAAAATTAAGAAAATGAAAATTGTATGCTAAAATATACCGCTAAATTAATTTCGCAACTTGACTTTAAAATATATAGTAATTGTCATTAAATCATTGATAAAATTATTACTTCCAGGAACTGACGAGAAAATCCAGGATTAATTCCGATCTTATACAAGAATCTCTAATGACTTTAACGGAACACCAAACTAGACTTTGCAAATGGACTTTACGGAAAGCGACGAGGAATAACTCTCCATGATAAAAATAATTACAATTTTCCATCGGTACAAACCACGCATTCACTAGCATCTATCTGACGCGAGGGATAGCGATAAGGTCTTTGCATATAATAAATTAATCACTAAGATATACTTATAATTCTGTAATGTTAAAAATGCAAATGTTGAAAAACAAGCAAGAAGTTAATATTTAACTATTGCCTCAGTCAAAGCTCTAATCTTTATGACTTATTTAATAAATATGTATACTAAATACGAAGAAAAATTGACGATTATTCTAAATATCAAATTTTTAATTAGAAGTCACTCAAAATTACTAATGACTTTTTTATATTCAAAATAAAATCCAAATTTGAAAGTTTTAAAATTAAATATTTATCAAACTTATAATAAACAATTTTTGTTATTATATGTTTCGTCGATTTCGTATAATTTACATCAATAAAGCAACAATAAATTTGATTTACTACGACAAGATAAATGCTGTCTGTATTGAATAGATATACTCAATACGGATATATAAACATTCCAATAAATGTATAATTTATTAGTAATTATTCCGCAAATTACAAAAGTAAACATGATAGCATTTACCTGGACATAGTTTACATAAATTTTATATACATACCTAATACTATTATACATACATTTATTTATAACAAAATTAATTACAGTATTAACGCGTTACATACTTTGTATATGTACAGAATTTTAAGAAATTAAAATTAATTTAATTTTAGTGGAGCTGAAAAAATTCATGAAATTTAAAATTATATATAATTTGGTTTATTTTCATATTTAATAATTGGAACGGGATGCTGATAATTAAATAAAACTTAAAATTAATTTAAAATTTTATTTAATTTTTAATCCCTCCTTTCCAATTATCAAGTATGTACAAATGATGTCTATATGTATCCCTACCTTATACATATTATATAGTTTACTGGTTTATAGATTTATTATGTGATATTTTTTAGTTTAATTATATTTACTTTTTATTTTTAAAATAAAATTTAATTACCCGATCGCGAAATTTATTTAAGTGACATTTTATTTGTAATAATTTAGTTTTTTAATTTAAAATGGTTGTGTTTATCTCTATACTTATCCATACTTATTGTCCCTACCTATACAGTCTCTACCTATCCATACTTGTCCTACCTACTCGTATTTTCACTTATTCGTGCCTATTCGCATCTTTCTCCACCCGTGTATTCCTACCTACATTACTTCATATATTAATGTGTAATAACGCAAATATAATATGTTAATATGCGCTGTGTTCAACAGAGAAAACAGTTTTGAAAATGTTGTAAAATTCTTCAATACGATTGGCTCTTGCTTTTGATTCTTTATAAGGATTTAAATGTATAAATCAATCATATTGTAGAATTTTACAATAGTTGCAAAGCTGCTTTCTTTGCTGAAGCAAAGCTGACGCAGCAGCTAATGCCTAACCATGTCCTATCGCGGACTGATAAATTTAGCGGAATAACTTAATCGCGATCATATTAAATAAATGAGCAATAAATAATAATTAAAACAGACTTTTAATCTTTAAAATACAAAAAATGAACAAATAACAAGGTTAATGAGAGTAGATTTTTTTAATCTACAAAACTTGCGCTTGATTATCCGCGCTGATATTCATTAACCTTGTTTGTTAGTTATTTTTATATTTTAAATAAATAATAATTAAAAAAAATATATAAGAACTCGCAATTTGCGAGCATGTTACCCTCCCGAATATTCAGTTTATCTTTATACATATTATATCTTTTAAAAACTTAGATTGGTGTTACACACCAACCTACCTCGTAAAGATCCTCGTCTTTTTTCTGGCCAGATTGAACTCACCTTTCGTTGTTTCTGGCCAATATTCTGGCTTCATATGCCAGAAATCGACAACAAGGAGAAATACTCCTTTTTGCTGCCGATTGCTGCCGACTAACATTGTCGGCAATAAGCGTAAAATTTTACGCTTTTGTACGATGCGCGAATCACGAACGCGTCGCGAAGAAGGGGCCATCATATTAATGACTAAATATGAACAATTATCAATAACAATTCCATTAATATATGAATAAATATAGTGTTTATTCTCTATTCGCGTTTATTCCAAATTAAAAACATCAATATTCGACTAAAAATAAATCTAAATTAAAAAAATTTTTAAGTCAACGTTTTTGATTTTAAAAGTATTTCTCGAATATTATGAAACTAGATTAAATTTTTTAATATAAATATTACTATATAAAGAACAAAACTTTAATTTAAAAATAAACTGAAAATTACTATATCGATTATCATCCGATAAAATTCAAGGCCCATATACGTATTTTTTAACGATTCGAACGATTTCGTTGCTGAATCTCATCTCAAAGCATGCGGAGAGATGAGAAATTCAGATGAATGATGCAAGATCCGAAAGAAATAATTTTTCCTTACACACACAGAAAAATACGCAAGTTATAATATAGATACTCTATGCAAGTAATAATTACTTATTTCAA
>NW_017257208.1:759941-774140 GCF_001594055.1 Mycetomoellerius zeteki
CTCAATATCTAAAATTTTATCTAGATATATCATTCAGATAGATTCGAAAATTTTTAGATTCTTAAGAAAAACCGTTCTTTTCGCGTATATCCTCTGGGTACTGAGCCCTCCCACCACGTCAAGGTCGTACCCGGGAGAGGGAAGATATATATAATCTGATCTGAAAAATGTAATATACATCTATTATCTATACTACTGTGCATTTATCGGTTAACTTTTGGAAATGAATATCAAAAACATGTCAATTCGCTATTGAATTGCGAAATAAATTCAGAGCAGATAAAAAGGCTGAATCTCTTTTATTACGATGTCTGTAAGATATGATTAGAGTCAATAGAATGAGCTAGAGATTAATAAAAAAGAGAAATATTTCTTTTATTACCGATAAATAATTTCAAACTAATAATTTACACTCAATTTTATTATATCACGAAGGATGCACGAAAACGAAAAATTAATTTAATTATTAATTACGCAAATTATATTAATTGTGAAAGTAGGAATCGTATAAATTGCGTTATTTGCATGAGAGTATTTATTAACGTTGCTTTTTTATGACTCGTGTGATACGTTCGAAGAATAATCGAGAGTTGTACTCAAGCGAGACAAAAATGTTACATTAAACAAAAATAATTATTGTCCGTAATTATCGCGAAATAGTAATAAATTCTATTTTTCCATCGCGTTTTGATTCCGCGAAATGAATGAATCGTACGAAATATCTGTTCCATGATATATGATTGTTATCTTAATTCTTTTATGAATAATTAATCGCGCAAGCTAATAATCGTATAGTGTGAGTATTTATAAAGTACGTTTCATATTATATTTAGCATTTGTCGCGTTTCAAAAAGAAGTGTAAAGAAGAGCGGCACGCGACACGGCTACCTGCCTGTACGAGCCTCTGTAAGGGAATGACTGCGTGGTGACTTCGCATTAACGTGACGCGCCACCCCGCGCTCTACCCCATTCCACCCCGTGCCACCACATGCCGCCTCACGTCGCCCGACCTTCCGCACCAAAACAATCCCCAAGGCCACGCGCTGATCATCTCATTGTGAAAATATTAACGCATATTATAAAATAAGTAAAATAATCTATTCGTTACATTTTTATTATTCTCTGATTAATAGGTTTTAGCTTTAATTATTCTTACATTCGATGTACAACTCGCCGCGTCGTTAAAACTAACGAAAAATTAACAATAAGTTCTGAGAAAATCGATATAAGAAATTGTTTCATTCCGCGACGAAAAATACTAATTTATAAATTATATACTTTTTATCATGTATCAATACGTTTTATCATATAAAATCAAGTTATCTATATATTAATATACAGGTCTCAGTCGTATATTTAAAATAAAATTATTTAAAATATATACTCTTAATAAAAAAGCTAAAACGGTTAATTAATTATTATTTTAAATAACCTTTTCTGCTTCTTAAGCAATACTTTCAATAAGTTTTCGGAACTTATTTTATACTTTTTAAATAAGTCGTATCAGTCAGAGGATCGATCGTATTTGAAACAATTTATTTAAAATACGTATTTTATAAATAAAGATAATAAAGCAGTTATTTAGTATATTTATATTATTTTAAAAAAGCTTTTTCTAACTTATATTCCTTATTTAATACTTCAAATAAGTTTTTAGAATCTAAAGCACTACGTTTCGTTTTATCTGGTATAGTATTTGTCGCAAATAAGTATGTTTCAAACATATATGTGATACTTCTAATATTACATATATGGTTTCAAAAAGGAATTACGAGGGGGTAACCACTAGCTGAAACATTGTCCCACAGATTACATGATTTCATATGATTTCATCTGATTACAAATAATTTTTTCCACTACATATGAAATAATTTGGTAAAATATACGATTTTATTTAATATTATACAATGATTTCTCATGATTGCATATATAATTATCGAATTATGCATAGGATTTCATATGAACTTTATAATGATTTAAAAGACTTTGTCCCACGAGATTACATTAAGTGGTTACCCCCTCGAGGATTATGTGAAGAAGAGCGGCACGACGCTACCTGCCTACACGAGCGTTGGTAAATGAATGACTAGGCGGTGCGGCGGTGAGCGGTAACTGCGCGTGAACTGCGAAAACATGACGCGCCGTCCTCCCCCTATCGCGCCAAAACAAACCCCAAGGCCGTGCGCCAACCGTCTATCTAACCGTCGAAATATTAACGCATATTACGAAAAATATAAAATAATCTATTCGTTATATTTTTTACATTCTCCGATGAATAGGCTTTATTGATTTATTTCTTAGATTCATTACGCACAACTCATCTATATCTTAGATATTTCAAATTGTGTTACAATTCGCGATAATTTATAGTTCGTAATAAATCTTTGTTACACGAAATTCGCGCAATGTACGCAATATTTTAACAAAAAATAGACGTATTACTTTTCCATGATCACTGTGGCTATGTTCCAAAATCGACTGCCTGTACTGAAAATCTATAGTGCACGTAAACTGTCGCATTTTCAGTGCTGACAGTAAATTTGGAACATAGCCAGAGTTGTACTTAAACATAAAATAATTTAAAGTTATAATGATTTACATTAAAAATCTTTTTGACGATTCGGTTAACGTGATGTAATTCAAACTCGGATGTAGCGCCGTTTCTTTTTTACCGTCGAAAATGACTGCGTTCGGAAACGTCGCTCGGATGTCTCCGACGTCTCGGATTCATTATCTGTCCTTGTTTAACATTTAATGTTAAACAAGGACAAATGATGAATCCGAGGCATCGGAGGCATCCGAGCAACGTTTCCGGACTCAGCCAATGTCGTGGCACGCGGATGACATGAGCCAACTCAACTATGGATGCGTTCCGTTTCACGCATAATGCGCATGATGCATCTTTTATCCTTGTTACTCACCGAATGTTAAACAAGGATAAATGATGCATTATGCACATCATGTGAAACGGAATGCACCCTAAAGCGGGGAGCACAGACTCTTGCATAACGCATAACACGTAATGCATAAGAAAATGTACCAATCAAAGCCCTCCGTTTCCTTCCTTTCCATGAAATAAAGAATTCTGATTGATTGAATTTCTTATGCATTACATGTTATGCGTTATGCAAAAGTCTGTGCTCCCCGCTTAACTCGGCTGTCGCACGTATTTACGATTTGCGAAATGTGAAGCGTGTAACCTCGCGTAACCAACAGATCCTGATTCGTTTAAAGACGACTGTTCTGTCATACGGATCAAGTGCTTCGATTTTATTGAGTTAATCTTCGCTTCTAGTTGAACAAAATCGCAAAGGATAAGATTGGAAACTGACCTCCGAAATTTCCTATAAACTCTAGTACAGCCGATTAAGGTTATAATCGTCGACCTGGGACAATTTTGGAACTGCGCTTTTTTAAGTGTAAACGCTCGAACGATTGATGGAAAAGACATTTAAATTTTAACCTGTCGTATTCCGCACAAAATTCTCAAACAACATGACATCGTTCTTAGTGAATGTACTGGCTACAGCAGGTAGTATTTACAAATTGCCACGTTTATAATAATTAGATCCATTTTTCTATCAATATAGATTAATCTCTAATCTCAGTTTGATTTACTTTTTATATTGATTTATTTCTCTCAATATAGGTTTACTTTAGTCTTGGTTTAATTTATTTCTGTATCTTTTTTTAGTTTTAAAATATTAGAAAAATATAATAAGTTAATCAAACCAAGTTTAAAATTAATCTATATTCATAGAAATGGACATTGGACAGTCATTGGTGAATATCAAATGCAATTCTGCTTTATGAATACAGAAAATAATTTTTCTGTAGCCAGAAATTGTAGCATTTACAGACAATGTACTTATACATATAATTATACATGAAATTTATAATAAAATATGTAACTAAGCAGTTTTTTTTATCGCGCAGGTAAACTTGAGAAAGTAAATCTTCAGAAAAACATCGCCGAGATACAAAAAGAAATAACAAAATTAGAATATGTAGTTAAAGATTTTATGGACGACAATTACGTTGAATTTAGTTCAAAGTTGACAAGAGATGTACACTTGGTTAAAAAGACGGAGCAACTGTTGGAGGAAATAGGCATTTTGCAGAACAGAATAAATGATCAAGTATGTTTCATCAACACCTATCGTGCTGAATGTCATGATAAAACATATTTAATATTATTACATTTATTATATAGATCAAAATAGAATTGTCTAGTTCAACAAAAGAGCTGCAGACACTCTCTCAGGCGTTGAAAGAATCCAATGTCAGCCTGCAATTGTCCCATCAGCTGATAAGCCTACACAAGTGCATAAAATCTATACAAATGGCACAGAAGGACAAACAGTATGTTGATACTGCCAAAACTCTGCAGCAAATGCAATCTCTGCTGAATACTCCTCATAGTCTCCTGCATAATCTCGAAATATATGTGGCAATTAAAGAGGAGTACTGCAATCTCTCTCGTTCGTGTTTAATAGAAGCTTCTGGCCTCTTACACGATCGAATCTCCTGGAGCAACGACATCAAGGATAACAAAACGGTTAACTCTATCACTATTAAAAACAAATACGATGATATACAGGAATTAATGCAAGGATTGGACATTATGGGTCATATTGAAAATGAATTAGAAGTATTTTCTACAAAACTGATGGATTATATAATCAAACCTATCATTTATGATCGCTGTTCGGTATATGTCGTCAAGGAGAAAGTATTTACCGTCGAGATATTGGAGAGAAAAAAGATGCCATGTTACAAAGGTGTACTGTATAACTTGAACCTGCTCTTCAAGTTCCTTCATCAACATTTAAATTTGATAGTGGATAACGAATCTTTCCTGAGAAGATTGCAACCACATCTGCTGGAAAAACTGTCTCATCCTTTGATAACAGATTGCCTCTCTCACACCATTCCAACTTCTAATGCAGATCTGAAAAACTTCGAACCTGTAGTCGAAACAATTAATGAATTTCAAAACTACTTGGTAGTAATTGGTACTTATGTCTATTCCATAAGATAAAAGTGTATACTATATAATATAAAAAATTAAATGATGTATAATTTCAGGATTCCTTTCCGAGGATCAACTTTTCTTGTCAGAGTACACAAATAACATTGATAAACTCTTCATTAATAGGATATGTCAAGATTTACTAGCCAAAGCTAGAAATATAATGAGAAAAGATCTGCATGATTCCGTTCGATACGAACCGCAGGTATTTACTTCATTATTGATATATTAAAATAATACGTAGAGAGAAGTTATAGGCTTATATTCAGAATGTACTTTTATTTCTAGGATTCTATAGTACTACTAGGATTCTATGTGCAACGTGAATTATATGTGTGCTAACATTGTTATAAGTGTGTTCTGAATACCGGCCAATAATAAAGAGCATTTGATTTTCAATTGTTTTGTTTCAGGGACCGCCTAAGCTTATAGATAAAGCGTTTGAGAACGACTGCGAATTATCTATTGAAAAGAAGTTAAGCGATATGTCATTTCATCTACCAAAATGTCAAATAAGGTACATTATTTAATTAATAGTAATGAATGTAATATGAATTTTATGAATTCAGATTTTGACAACTTTTCCCTAGCATTCTGTGATGCTAAATATAAATATTACCTAATTCATTTTAGCAAAAGTGCACAAGAAACGCTAGAATTAGCGAAAATGATATTGAACGAAGCTTGTGATAGTTCGGATGCTTGCGCTGTTAGATTATTTTATACGTGTAGGAATGTATTCGAAATGTATGCTGGTTTGGTGCCCGAGCATCATAAAAAATTCTTAAAAACAATACCGCAGCAAGTTGGTAAGAATGATACATAACAGAAATGAACTAATTCTAGCATGAATAAAATGAATGTTACGTAATTATTATTACAATTATGTTTTAGCTTTGTTTCACAATAATTGTATGTATCTCGCTCACCATCTGCTTACACTGGCGCACGAATACAGAGATAGATTATCAAAAATTGTACAAAGATTGAACTTAATATTTGCGGATCAGGTCACGATACTTCGAGACGTTGGATCGCAATGCTTCCTAGATCATATGAAATATCAAAGAAATATTATCTTTGATATCATTAAGGACTCAGGTTTATAATTTATTTATTAGCTACGAAGAAAGTTGAAAAGAAGATTTAGCTAAAACGTGTTTATAATTAGGTTTCTCAGGATTAAGCCAAGCGCCTCAGTTAGAGCCTAGCACTGAACGTGCATTAAGACAATGCATCAGACAATTGGAACTGTTAAAGACTGTCTGGTTGGATGTGTTGCCTATAAATATTTATTGTAGAGCCGTTGGTTAGTTTTTCTATTCATCAGATTCTTTTCACTTCATTATTATATTTTATTAATTTTTTTACATCACAGGATGTATAACGAATTCCATGATGGATGATTTGATAACGAAGGTCATATCTGCCGAAGATATTCCAGCTAAAGTCGCGGAAGAACTGGTAATTTTATTTAATATGGTTGTAAAACGAATGCCGCAGATATTTCCTGTAAGTATATGATGCACAATACAAAACATAATACAAAAAGATAAAGTATATTTGTATACGAAAAGTTTAATACGACATAAATTTTTATTGCATTTAATGTCATACATTTGATACGATAAAAAGTTGCTCGAGATAGTAGCATTCCAACTGGTTCCTGTAAAAGTTAAGCCATAAGAACATTATTCCGTTTAATGTTAATTAGCATTTTTGCTTTATAGGATCAACAGATTCAACAACATGTACGTAAATGGACGAAATTTTTGGAACTGATTAAGTTACTTGATTCGTCACTGAAACAAATCGAACTCAGATGGGGAAATGGGAAAGGGCCATTAGCACAGGAGTTCGCTGCTCCACAAGTTAAGCAATTGATCCGTGCAATCTTCCAGAATACGGACAGAAGATCTAATCTCTTAGCCTCTATAAGATAAAAATGTAAGATACAAAATTTCAAATACATATAAACCATGAATGAATAATTAAGTTTGTATCATACATATACATTCCGTATTAAAATTGAATATGGAAGACAGCCCAAGACGAGATCAACTAGAGAGAAGACAATCATGTAATTTTATATACTTTTGTATGAAAAAACAATTAAAAATAAAAAATACTATACCTCTATTTACCGTCATACATGTACATATACACGCGCATACACAGGATGTTATTAAAAATTTTGTTTTGTCAGTTATTTAAAATTAATATAAATGAAATATTGATTGCGTAAAAAATCTTAGATAATAAAATGAAGTTGACAATTAAAATTAAAGCATTAATAAATTAAGTTCTGAATAGATAGGTAACCAATAATTAAAAAAATATTTTTTTATTAATATTAAATGGATTTTAATAAGAAATATTATTTTGTAAATAATATACTGAATATATTAAATATTTATATAATAGATATTGACAAATATGCCGAATAGGGGAGGCAGCTCCGATGACCTTGACATATGTCGTCAAAATCATGATTCTAGTGACCACCAAGTTTTAACCGTCGCTTGTCATTCGTTAAGAAGTTATTAACAAAAAAAGTTTGAAAAATAATGCCTCTTTTATACTATATAAAACAGAAATTTTCTGCTTTAAAATATATTTTACAATTTTCCACGCGGAGCGACTCTCACCCCCTGCCAAGGAGCACACGACTTTCCATGCGAAGCGAGTTTCATCCTATCTCGCCAAGTTGTTTCGCGTGGAAAATCATGTGCCCCTAAGCAGAGGGGAGGTGGGGTGGGAATCGCTTCGCGTGGAAAGTCGTAAAATATATTTTAAAGCCAAAAATTTGTTTTATTTAATAGAAGACATCATTTTTCAAATTTCTTTTGTTAATAACTTTTTAATGAATGATGAACGATGGCTAAAACCTGATGGAGGTTACTCAGTTATGACCTTGACATCATATGTTAAGGTAATCGAAGTTGCCTCCCCTATTCGGCATATTAGCCTAAACATTTTATTTTTTTTCTATTTTTTAAATAAAAATTACATTTAATTTTGAATCAAATTATTTTATTTAAAATAAAGAAGAAAATTAATTGGAGAATTAAGCACTGAGATACTTAAGAATGCTACACGAATGCTTGCCTAAAAAATCTATCTTGCATCTAATTTATGAAAACCATATAAGAATTTGAAGTTTTTAATTTTCAATGTTAAGTAATCGTCTAATTATATTAATATTTGATATAAATTAATTGCTCCTTTTTTATTAAAATACTTATGTGAATGCTTTCAACTTATAGTGAACTTGCATATATACAAATTTTATATCGAGATTAAAGCGACAAATTCCGAGAAATTCTCTTTTTTCATCAGGAGTTTGATTAAAGTATTAAAATGTACGAAGAACATCAGCGCAAACACAATATTACATAAAGAATAACATATTTAATAGTACGGAAATTTGCTTGTAAGCTGGTTATCGTAGAAACTCCAAGTATACGTTAACTAAGCAATCCGTATTTGGTAAAAATAAATCGTTCGTAAAGTGACGGAAAAAAATATCAGACTACATTATCATAATAAATTGTGAAAAAATAATCAGTCAGTCAATCAATTAGGCAGGCAGGCAGGCAGAGGGTGGCGATCAGTAGTGAGCGCAAATCGTTTAATATCTCAATTTCCAATTCCATCTTTTACAGTGGAGATAATATACATCATTACCACTATTTGTATCACTTTCTTATTTACGAGCATCTGAAATGACAACAAAAATTGATGCTCGGACATCTCTTTCCAAATGCAGCACTGTTTCTGCACGTATATCACAAAACCGAGGTGGAAGATATATCGAAAGATATATCATGTTCGATGCGAATCGCTTTGGCTTCGCAAGCTATTTTTTAATCTCGTCGTTTGTGCGTCGAAATTCTCAAGATATATTACACATTACCATGTCTATTTCTTCTTCTTCGATTACACATTATTAATTGTTATATGCGAGCAGCAGTTTGCATTTGGCTAGTGTTGGCGCGATTTACTGTCTCCTTTCCGATTCCATATAAAATCGTTACTATTCATAGAACGTTAAGCGAGCACACGTTTCTAAATACGTGAGAATGATATTCACAAGATTATGAACCGTTGTACCGCAATCTCAGAACTTATCGGAAAGCTGGAAATAATGGTAGCTAAGCCAAGCAAATCAACAAAATTACGAGATGCTACTATTTTAACGGTGGGATTATATGTACGCAAATGGATCATGAACTCTGTATTATAATCGTAAACCAAGGACCACAAAAAATCCTACGTATCTAAAATGTGTGTAAAGAAAGGAGATCTAAAACAACCCACGATAAATTTCGGTTTAAAATAAAATGATGATTGCAAATAGTGTATGTTATAGTCTCTATAGATTAATAGCTCTATTAATTATTTCTTCAA
The DNA here is from genome assembly GCF_001594055.1 of Mycetomoellerius zeteki. NCBI lineage: Eukaryota > Metazoa > Arthropoda > Insecta > Hymenoptera > Formicidae > Mycetomoellerius > Mycetomoellerius zeteki. The sequence continues at coordinate 769,384 of NW_017257208.1, forward strand.
GTATTATTCGCACTTCGCGATTCGTGTTTCACGGTTTGAACGTGAAGAATGTTTTTTTTTTTTTTCAAGGGAACTTTCGAGTCTTTTAAGCATAAAAAATGTTCTCCGGCAACGACCACGGGTTGTATGGAAGTGGACAATGCACGGAAAACATTGCACAGCGCAAACTGCAATGGTAGTTCTTGTCTATATACAGGTCGCTGTGTAGATTGGACAGAAATGAAGTCGTCGAGGCGGGTGGCTGATCGGCCCGCAGTTCAGATTGGCAAGACGCAGCGTAGTTCTTTTATGTGCATTCACGTAGATGACGATGACTGTGAACATGGAAGTGCAAAACAGTTTGTCACATTACTTCGCCCCCTTTTGACTCCCATTGACTGAGAGCCGACAGTAGCTTGATATTTTTGTGCATGCAATTAAAACGAATTTTGCCATATTTAATATGATAGCAACGGATTGATCCTCATGCACATAAAAATCTTTTTATGTAATTTGTAGAATTCTTCCATATATATGTAGTTTGTAATAGACAGAAAGCAACAATTGTGTTCACGTAAAATAGATAGATGCGGAATCGCATCAAATTGGTTTCTGTTAATTAATCCGTTTAAGCTTTGCCTTGAGCTAGATACTTCTTTCAGACACAATCATTTATCTGTGTCTATAGTTTTTTTTATACATTTACACGCGATTGTCTAGTTTTTCACTTATCTTAATAATTAATATTCTTAAAATCTCTCCTAAATCTCAATCATTATTAAAAATGTTCTTTTCATTTCTCAAGTTTTTCCCAAAAATCTTTTAAATGATACGAATTTTTAAATGTAAAACTCAAATATCTGTTTACATCGCATACCCGTGAGCGAATACGAAGATCGTAGAATCACAATACGTCACGAGATGCCTCTTAACAGAATCTATATCAGAATCTATCATCAGAATCTATTATCAGAATTATAGTCATATAGGTTGGTAATGCATACTTGTTGCTTTTCTTATCGTTACTTTGTTATAATAACGATTTAATAACAAATTTTTTTATGACTGCAACGGTAACATGAGGGTGGGAAAGTCATTCAATCGTTACTTGTAACAGGTTGGAAAGGTTATTCGTTACTGAAAAAAGTAACTCGCCATTTGTAACGCGTTACTTTTTACTCGTTGCTTTAATGAGTTACGCATTATTTGTTATAAACAACTTTTTTCAGTAAGTAAACGTGTAATGTAAAAGTTACTTTTCAAAGTGACTTTTCCAACCTTAGCTTTAATGTGTAGTTAGTTATCGTTACAGTCATAAAAAATTGCAACGTCAAATCGTTTATTATAAAAAATAACGGCAAAATTAACTTCCTATCCCTGATTATAGTCTAATGGAAAATTCTGATCGTACTTTCCTAGTTCCCACAAGATTGTTACGTTTGAGCTAAAAGAACTTGCTAATAAACGTGAGAGAGACACGAGTTCAATATCAATTTAGATGGGTTCTCGTCAATACCTGCCACGGCCGGCGGGAGAGCGGCTTCGATACCTCGCTGTGCTTGTATCCTTCCCGGTGTAGTAGTCGGCGCCAGTGTCCCCGCTACTACCACCGTAGACATCCTGCGTATATCCGTCTCGCGTAACATACCCACTGCTGCGATTGTACATATAGTCTTCTCCGTAACGACCTCTGCCCCTACTTGCGCCACCCCTGCCTGTATAATAGCTGCCTCCATAATCTGCGTAAGTACTGCCTCTGTAACCCCCGGTAGTGCCGCCCCGAGAGCCAAAGTCCCTACTGCCAACCCCGCGATTTCCTCTGAAACCACCCGAACCGCCGCCCCTACCGCCGCCACGGCCCCTACCCCGGGAAATCTCCACTCTCAATTTTGCACCCATAATCTCCATGCCGTTCATGTTGCAGCAAGCCAATTCGGCCTCGTTCATGTTGAAGAATTCGATGAAAGCGAAGCCCGGTGGATTAAACGCTACCCACACCTTGTTCAACTTGCCATACTTTTCAAACTCCATTTGTAGATCTTCCTTCTTGATGCTCTCATTCAACCCGCCCACATAAACGCGTGTATATCCTTCTGGTGTCATCTTGCTGCTAAAAAAAATAGAATAGTTAATAATATAGTAATTAACATTTCACCAACTAGGCCTGGTTTCATCAATGTAAGATTAACTTTAATTTTTCAGTCAGAGACTTTTCTTATTTTCCTCAAATGGATTTCTGATAAGGCAGGTCATAATACTATAAGTATAAAAGACTCTACAGTAGTCTGATCTTTAGCAAAATAAAGGAGAAAGAAAAGTATATATATCTCTTTTTATATGTCTCATTCTAACTTATATTGTCTTATTCATTCTCGGTATTCTCACTTATTGACAAAAACCACGGGCCAATCATATGTTTGTCATTTATTGGCCAAACTGTTATACGCTGTTTACAGCAGAAAAAGCAGCTTTGCAATTGTTGTAAAACTCTTTAATATGATTGGTCTTACCTTTAGTTCCTTACTGGATCTAAATGTATAAACCAATTATGTTAAAGAATCTAACAACAGTTGCAAAGCTGCTTTTTCTGCTGAACACAGCCATAGGGTCTCTCTAATCTCGGTTCAATGTATCTTTTTCCAATTCTAAGATTAAATCGAAATTAAAGTTAATTTTACATTGATGGAATCAAACTTAACAGTAACATAACATGAATGTTATAATTTCATACTCAACAATATAAATGTAATGTAATACATGTTACACATACAATTACGTTATTAAGTCTGCAATTATAAAAAAAAAATTCAGTGACTAGATCAACTAATAATAATTTAATGTCAATAAGTCTGTTCTTTTATTTCCGACTGTTATTAACTTGAAGTGAATATACGTTTTCAACTTTTTGAACGGTTCATCTCTCCAATTGGAGAACAAAAGAGAAAAAATAAACTGCAAGGAATTTAGCTAAAAAGAACAATTAATATTATTTTATTGTTAGTTAATGTTAACTGGATTTTTCTCTTTGAAATAATTTCAGAATAATTTCTCAACTCTTTTGAAACAATCAAATCATAATATTTATAATTCGTTAAAATTAATTGTTGTATCATTAATATTCAAACATTTGAAATGACGCGCAGGTAAAATATTATTACTTTTGTGCCAAATAGAGTAACAATCTGACAAGTCAAGCTCGGATAAGCGGAACCGGATGAATAGGAACAATCAAGAATACATAATTACGTTCACATGTTCTTTGTATAAGCAGAGAGAAAGTTGAAAGTGGATATCCCGGCCTTTTTCGTGTATCAAATCTCGGAGGGTAATGTCCACATTTTTTGGTTCTCTTCCATACTATTACGTGGATTAGACAAAGACGAATAATCAACTTTGATTGTTCATTCTTGTTTAACCCATGTAATAGTAAGGAAAAGAATCAGAAAAACGTGTACATTACCCTAAGAGGTTTGATACACGAAAAAGACCGGGATACCACTTCTCGGGTTCCTCTTCGGTATATATAAGCCACAGCGAATCGGTCTTTGTTTCCGTAAGAATACTGATCTCAGGTAATTCAACAAAGATCGATGTTCGGAGCTGTTTTGAAGCAGGTGCCAATTGTCCTTGCGCGTGCGGCATTATTTGACTGCGCGATCCCGTCGAGACGGATGCGAGATAAATAATCGAGTGACAAATGATAACTAAGCGGTCACAACAACGCAGCCATAACGGTATTTTTGTCTTCGGCGGCAAGACGCGCGGCGGTCAAAGACGCGAGGTGTCGGGTGCCCTGGATCGGATCGCAGACGTCATAGGCGGGAAAGACTCGCGGAACTTTCCACGGAAAGGATGACACGCGAAAAAGCGTCGACGGTACAGAGTAAACAGCGCGACGGACGAGTTTACGCGCCAACGAGTTCGAAAATTTATTCGCGTTTTGGTACCACAGTATTACTCACTTGTCGTTGTTGGCCTCTCGAGATAGGTTTCTCTCGTCGCCGATCGGCGTGATCGCCGCGGTGACCGACGGGGGAGATGGGTAGGAAGGAGTATCTGTCGTTGGAGTCTTCAAGTGAGAACGCCGTTTGCGACCGCGCAATCGATTAGAGCGAATCCACCGGGGTTCACAGCACATAAAATCATGTCGGCCGTGTTCGAAATCTCCAACCCAGACGCACTAGTCGCCGCTGGACTAAAGGCCCGTCTACAATACGCGTAGTAAGCTTGGTTTAAGGCCGGTATTCATAGTCAGATCTTATAGCGAATTCGATTGGACGCATTCAGTGCGCACTGGTGCACATTAAAGCCGTCGTACACGAAATAACGTAAAGATATGTTTATAAATAAACATAGAGATCGATTAAATCGTGAAATACTTAATACATTTTATTGTACTATTAGGTAAAATATGTATTTCATAATTCGAAATATTTGCATTTCATTTTTATACTTAAATTAAATTAGTGTACAACGGCTTTAATATGCACCAGTGCGCACTAGTTCTTCCAATCGAATTCGCCATTATATTTAAGACCGTCTTAAGTTCAGCCTTGAGGTGTCATGAACCAATCAGAAAGCCGCATTAGCGTCTTAAGACAATGGCTGCGTTCAGCAGACTCAACAGTTTTGCAACCGTTTTATGATTGTCTGCTGAGATAGGACCATTCTTCTAGATCTAAAAGTATGATCCAATTAGCGCGAAGGAAACTTCCAACAGTTGCAAAACAAACGTTCTGCTGAACGCAGCCATTACTTAAGACGGTCTTGAAATAAGA
>NW_017257208.1:774932-831214 GCF_001594055.1 Mycetomoellerius zeteki
CATATAAAATTATTTATCTGAGTAATGCAATAATATTTTTTTTAATTTCAAGAATAATTTTATCGAGAATCTTTACCATCGAGTAAAGTTTTACTCCGTTAACAGCAGTGCAAATTAAGAGGTTATGGTTATACGCAAAAGCGATTATAATGACAATTAATCAACTAACTTATTAATACATAAATATTCCCTCTAAAGAATTGATACGATTCATTTAAATATAATTTTATATTACTTTGTCTTAATTTGACAAGAGGAAAATGCTAGAAAAAGAAAAAAGTAATCATTTTCTAAATAAAATTACTTTAGATATTTTTCTATTGTAATTTTTATTCTTGTTTAAATAATAATAAATTTATTATTATATTGCTGTAGAGAGTTTTAATGGTCCATAAGTGCTGCTTTAGCATGTCCCACAAGTTGTGAGAGGAATCTTTTCAAACTATTTAAGTTGCCAAAGGATAATCAATTAAGAAAGTTCATAAATTCAATACAGCTTTCAAGAAAAGATTAATTCAATTAAATTCGATATTAAATATTTACACAAATAGAAATATTTACACCATAATATGATAGTTTATTTATATTGCACTATATTGGAATTCAAATAAATAACTCACAGCTTGTAAGTATCACTTATCCTTGTTTAATATTTAATAAACAAGGATGAAAAGAAGTTTACAGAGTACGAGAGTGCAAACAGAACACCTATTTAGGTGCAACACTGAAATAAAATGGCGTCATAATCACGTGATCTAGATAGCCAATCAGAATTATCCCCTCAATGTCGCATCTCTGATATCTAGGGCTCTAGAAACAGTTAAACCAACTTGATTACAGATGAATGGATGAATCGTACGCGACTAGCTATTTTTGTGTATTATGACTATCAGTAAAAAAATCAAAACTGAACAGAACTGTTTTGTTGCTTTATCACCCGATTTATTTCCTTTGTTTGTTTAGTTTTTTTTTATTCTTTGCATTCTTTGTATGACAATGGATTAAGAAAGAAGTAATGTGTGGAAACACCATTGAAAGAGAGATCTAAGTTTACTCCAAGAAGCTTAATGAAATAATTTAAGAGAAAAAGGAGATAAAAGTTTTATGTCAAAGAACTGTCATTACAAGTTTTGTGTCCAGTGATTGCCGCTTTTCTTGAGTCTGTATTTTTTATATGGCAATCGATTAAAGAAAGAAGTATTATTGAAAATACGGAAACTATTGAAAGACGTCTCAGTTTGCTAAGAAGCAGTAATAAAATTATTTGAGAGGAAAGGAAGTTTTGTGTCAAATGACTATCCTTGAAAGAAATCAGTTTAAGCTTAATAAAATTATTAAAAAAATTTTAATGAAAAGGTGAAAAAGTTATGCTTTGTGCCAAATAATTGGTCAATGTCTAATAAAAGTAGTTGAAGGCACTCAGGGTACCTCTTATGGATAACCATATGGTGACCATATTTTCTTAAAGAAAATAAAGGACAAAACTGAAAATTTTAGGACTTTGTCCCTACATATTTTAAAATCAGTTTGTGATTGTCAAAAATTTATGTATTATAACATTTTATCGTACAGTATAATTAAATAGAAATAATGCACAGTTTTCTGATAGTTTGAAACTGGTTCGACTGTATTGGAACAAACCTTTGATCTGAAATAATAAAAGGTTCGAAATAATAAAAAATGAAAACAACTAGTTTGTATAAATTTAATTTTAAAAATTAAGAAATATAATTGACAAAAACAAATTGTATTTATATGCATAAAACTATAAGATATTTCCTGTAAAATTTGCTCATTGATATAATATTATAGACGTTGGAATGCTAATTAGAAAAGAATTTCCCATAATATCAAAATAAAGGACAATATTGAAAAATAAAGGACAAAATTGAATTTTGAAGAAACAAATCTAAAGGACAACTACCTAAAATAAAGGACATATAGTCATCATAATTATGGAACGTGTTGGAATAAATTCTGATTGGAACTATTCTGTTTTCCCTAAACAATACAATAGAAATCTAGAGAATAATTGAATAATTCTGATCAGAATCCATTCCGAACATTTTCGTGATAGGTACTCAGGTGAATTGAACCTGAATTTTTTTAAACTATGGAAAGAAGCCATAAACCTTTTCATCAAACAGCTAATAAACTGTCAGACTCAGTTCTAAGTAATGTCACGAAAATTCTTACAATACCAATATGTAGCCTCAATTTTTTGTGCATTAAGAGCTCTTGCCAAATGCAAATCTTTCTATCTTGTAATTTGCCAATAAAAATATGAAAAGATCATAGAATTAGAAAAAATAAAGAGTCTCACTTATTCAAAATATAACGATATTAATTATATAAAATATTTTCTGCTGGACACCACGACAGAATACATAATCGCTGATTGGAGTATCGTTGATTTTTAAGTCTAGAACATTGATCTTTGTAGTCTTATGGTTGTTCTACAATATGCTCTTTGTTTCCTGTTTCTTGTTTTTTATCTTTTGCTTTTTTCCTCTTTGTGATCGTTTTATCGACAATTATATTTCTTGATATGTGTTTTCTGTTTCTTCTGAAGTTCGTTAACATTTATCTTGAGCAACAGAAAACGAAAAACGGGATAAGAGGCAAAAAGGCAAGACACAAAAAATAGCAAAAAGCAAGAAACAGGAAACAAAAAGCACATTGTAGAATAGGCTTTAAAGTACTAGAAAACAATAAGCTTACAGTAACACGATTTTATACCTGAGTGAAAATGTCGGCACACGTTATGTGCTTGACTTCTTCTGGAGGAATTCCTCTGTTTTCACGCCATAAGGGAGACAGTGATACGGTATGCACATAGAGAATAAATAATATTATAATATTATTCAATTTTTTGAGCTGGATATCCATTTGGATTCCGGAACAATATCCTCTAAAAAAAAGCTCAGTAAGAAAAGAAAAAAGGGAGCAAAGAGGAAAGACTGTGACCAATACAGATGATAACTGTAGAGAAAAAATTGTAATTTTGCAACAATATATAAGATATAGCATTATGAGTATGCATACTTATTTATAGAACATTCTATAATAAAGAATCAATAATTTAATGATATAAAATTTCAACCGGATAATACCGGATACCAGATACTTTTCGGATATCCGGTGCATCCCTAGTTTCAACTATACTCGTTCATGAGTGAATAAATAATATTATAATATTCGTAAATGTAAATCTATTCACTCATGAACGATAGACAATGGTACTTTTAGGGATCACCGGATCGTAAAATTACTGGATATCAGAAAAGAATGTAATATTGGATATCTGATATTCAGGCGGAATCCGGGAAGGCAATTTTTTGAGCTGGATATCCATTTGGATTCCGGAACAATATCCTCTAAAAAAAAGCTCAGTAAGAAAAGAAAAAAGGGAGCAAAGAGGAAAGACTGTGACCAATACAGATGATAACTGTAGAGAAAAAATTGTAATTTTGCAACAATATATAAGATATAGCATTATGAGTATGCATACTTATTTATAGAACATTCTATAATAAAGAATCAATAATTTAATGATATAAAATTTCAACCGGATAATACCGGATACCAGATACTTTTCGGATATCCGGTGCATCCCTAGTTTCAACTATACTCGTTCATGAGTGAATAAATTATATTTATACTTACATCTTCTTTGCGCATTTTGGCGCTTTTACTTTTATCTTTTTTTGCTTTGTAAGCCTTCATTTTATTTTATTTTATTTAGATGTCTTAGACTTGGTAATAATTTGCAGATGACGTTTTCAAAAATCGCATCCCTCAATGGAGTTCACATGTTCTTGAAATCACAGGACATCACTCTACTGAGCACGGATTTGCCGGACGTGACAGTGGCATGGAAAGAATTCGAGCGGTGTATCATACTCATAGCAATTGCGAGTGGAGTAACAAAATATGTGCTGGATAAGTTTTTGGATGCCACTTTTGGCGCAATGATTCTCTTCACTGGTATTGATGAGATAAAGAATACTAAGAATATAGAAAGACTCAAGAAAGACATGCGTCTTTGCAGTCCTATTATCGATAGACTGATGGACTGCTTGGACATAGGGGATAAAATTTCTATGAAAACCGATATGATTAACATGACAGAATGTATCATATCTTCAGAAAATCATTTGCTTCAGGTACTAAGATTTTCTTGCGTAGAGTAAGATGGTGCAATTTTGAACATGGTATAATCCTGAACTACACACGATTTGAACCTGATTTTCAAAGTTCAAGTGGGTTTTTTTCTGTTCAGTATCCTTCAGTACTCTTCACATAATGGGTACATCTGATTGGCATATTCCATCAGATCTAAAAATATAAACCAAACAGGTACAAGAGCTCGCTGAACTCAGTGAGCGGTCGTACTTCTGGATGCACCAAATAAAAGGGTTATCAAACTTGAATTTTGAAAATTGAATTCAAATTTTATTTTGTTCAGAATTACACCATATTTGAAATTATGCCATCTTATCCTACAGTCATGAAACTAATTGTTTGGACAGTTCACTAATATACAAGGCGTCTTATTTTAGACACTAAAACATTTCGAAAACAATGCATTTCTGAAAAAAATGTTTCAAATAAAAGTTGTAGGATTTTGAAGAGGGCAGACGAGCTACTTAGATTTTGTATCCACTTTGGGTTCAATAAGGATTAATTTTTTTCGATGGAAACGCCTATATTTTATTGCAGATTCGTATTTTATTAGAAAAAATAAGAAAATTTTTTGTGGTAACTTTTCGCTGAACCTTCTCCAAAAATAGCGCTAAAAGTTCTTATTTTGAAACATTCCGACCAGTGAAGGCAAGACTTGTTGAATCCAAAGTAAGCCTAAGACCCAATATTGAAGTAAGTCATCTAATGGCCCTCTTCAAACTCTATAACTTTTATTTGAAACATTTTTTTCATTTACATGCATTACGCTGGCACTGATAGTTTCACAATTATTCAAATATAAACTATCGATGCAACAATGCGTGCATAAAACTACAATTTTTTGCATCCGGATAACAGTTTGAAAAAAATCATCGATGTAATGGTGTACTATTCAGACAATTAGTTTGAAACTGCAGCTACAGCAAAATTACATGTGATACTCAATAAATACGTATTCAAGACCTGTTTAGAAGGATTTATGGAATGTTTGGACTCGATGTATGGATGTGTTTTGGTGCATGGTTGTGTAGCAGCTGCTACAGAAGGCTGGTGGTCATTGGATCCTGTGGAAAGAAAATTATTAACAATAGGTATTGCTTCGGAGAGTATTTGTACCACGCGAGACATTCCAGTATTTTTACCTCGTAAAAGTTCAAACGTAAGTATTTTTAAAGAAATGTGTGCATATTTTCTAAAATTAAAAAATAAATTTAAAAGTATATGTGAATAATTATGTACATTACTTTAACTATAACTTCAATTTATGACATCTTGTTTAGGTAGCTTTCAGATTGGTATCTGTAACTCTAATTAATCACGTAGAAGTGCTGGCATTATGTGGACCAAATCCAGAATTAACAGAAATTGAGAGATACGCTATGCAATGCTGGAAGAGCAATATGGATGCACTATGCACTGTTGAACATTGTTACCCACGAAACCTACCTACGTCGGTCTCTTTAGATAATGAAACACTTGGGTAACTGGAATAAAGAAAGTTATTTATCTGTACAACTATTTTATGTGATTGATTATTATAACGTTCTATGAATATTTCAGATTTTTGCTGGCAAATTACAAGATAGAAAAATTCGTACTTGGCAGAAACTCTCAATGCGCGAAAAATCGCGTGACGGGATCGCACAGATTAGATATTTTGCGAACGTTTTATCATCAAGCGGTCGAAACATTCGCGCTGTCAATCGAACACGAAGAGAGTAACGATGAAAAATTAACCACGAGTACCTGGAAATTTGTCGGGGCTAAGGAAACGTACTTGTGTTCCGAATATCACAAATGTCATGCTGTGAAACATGGTGACAATATACTTTGCGTTTTATACACGTCTGTAGTGCCTACTCATACCATGAGACTGATTAGTCAGAAAATACTAAAAATGATATTTAGCGATAAGCAAACATATTGGTAATTTTCATTTTTTTTACTTAATGAATTTATAAAATAAAAATTACTGTTTGTACTAATTTGATATGCATTTTTCCTTCTTTCTGACAGAGAGGGGGGAGAGAGAGAGAGAGAGAGAGAGAGAGAGAATATTGCAAATGCAGAGAAATGCCAACCTAAATATATATATATTCTTTATTTTCGCAAAACGTATGTAAATTTATTATCCTCTTTTTTATTATTCTCTTAAAAAAAAGGAAATGTTAAATACAAATGTGTAGAGAAAAAGCTAACTATAGATCTGTACTTTGTTTGAACTGCGCTTGCTGCACTGCGTTTCTCTTCTCTCTTTTTATCTTCGTTATCCGAATCTATATCTATTTCGCTTTAACTACAGGAGGTGCAAAGTTAGGAGAAACAGGTTTTTTTTTATTATGACACGTGCACGTATCCCAGGATACCCCAGATTGACGCAATGTCTGTCCCAAGACAGAATAATAAGAGAACGTTGGTTTCTTTCAAGTCATAAGGAAGCGAGAATATTTTAGTGATGTCCGACTGCTGGCTGGCAGCCTCAAAAAAATCGATAAGGGAGACGCGCGAATCGACAAAGGCGCACGCGTCGAGCGTTACTGATGCGTGTCAGCTGTCCCGGTCGTAAGTAAAACGGGAAAGAGAATGTAGAGCTACGATCGAATGACTTAAATGGCTTGCGACAATTGTACGAAGGTATATCTGGGATACGAGGACGAGTACGTTACCGACAAGCACCGATCCTTGCTCAACTTTACGACGAACAAGATCGGCGGGCATCCAGTGAGTAGGGAACGATAGACTCACCTTCCAGAAATCACCCGTTTTCCCCCGTCGCGATTAATATTTTATTAGGTCGATTTGCGATATCATTTAGCAGAATATTACGATTTAATAAAGCATGATATTTATACAAATATAATACATGAAATATTATATTATATACATGAATAAAATTATATATATGATATAGGAAATATTCTGTCATGGAAAAATATTATTTAATATACATTTCTCGAATGTTAATTATAGTTTATACAATGCCATTAATATTTTATTTAATAAGTCTTTATTTTGCTCGACGTATATTATGCAAGTAATAATTATAATATATAATATGTAATGTTTGTTTCCTAGAACTGTTATGGGAAGAATACATTATCATCGCCACAATGCAGACTCTGTGGCTTATATCAGCTCTTGGCACTCCAATTGTATGCTCCGTTAGATAATTCAAAGTACCATCGGACTTTATATATATTTGCATGTATCAACTCAAATTGCTGGAATCAAAATGAAAGCTGGACATGCTTGAGAATACAGTATTTAGAGGATGAAGCTAAGACTACACCGGATTCTGGAAGCGTTAATGTACCATCTACGACAGCTTGGTTGTCAGATGCAGACGATTGGGGAGATAGTGTAAATGATAATGCATCGGAACAAAATGGGAATAACATGTTAGAAAATGATCCGTTACAATTTCATTTTTCTCTGCGTAAAGAAATAGACCAGGATATACGAGAGGAATTGTCTGTACTGCGCGTGGATGATCCAAATGCAAATAGGTTCGTATATTAAAATCGATTTTATTTATGAATAATAGCTATATGTATACTCTTTTTCGAATGTTTCAGTCCAGCAAGCGTAGACTCCCCAGTTAGCGGAGGTGCTGTAGGTCGTTTAGATTCTCCTCAAGCTTCAGCAGAAATTGATGGAGATGAAAGCGAAGTCGTATGCATTGATACTCCAACGCGACCACAATGTGATTTAATTAGTTTACTGCACGAAGTAACTCCGTTGCCACTACAAATTACGAACGCGGAAACCAAGTGTTCATTCGTCGAAATATTTCTCTCGGTCGACGAGGAGGATTGCAGCATAGATGTGTCTCAACACGTTCGAGACTTAGTGGTTGAATATCAGCATAGCAATCCGGATGCATCGACCAAGTTTACGCCAGATTCCGGCAATCCTAAAACCATTGAAACAGACGTGGAAAAGTACGAGAAAAGCATTCCTAAACACGGTGATGAGATGTTTCACAACTTCCTTTGCAGAATACAGAGAAATCCTGGACAGCTGTTACGGTAAAATCTTTAACGATGTTTTATTCTCCATTTTATACACGCGCGTGTGTGAGTGTGTGTAAAATAAAGTGTGTGTGTGTGAATATATATATATTTTTTCTATTTGTTTTATTCTTATATAGGTATATGATGACTTTATTTTTTAGCTATTCAAGGGAAAATTCTGCACCATTACTGTTATATCCGCTAAGCGGTTGTATCGGTAAATGTCGGCATTGCGGCGATGAGATGACTTTTGAGTTGCAAGTTTTACCGACGATCATACCAAAGTTAATATTAAATCCAAGAAGCGATCGGAATTTCCAGATCGAGTTCGGCACTGTTTTAATATACACTTGCGTTAGAAGCTGTTGGTCTGCGACCGATTCATATCGAGAAGAGCATGTCGTTGTTCAAGCTGAAAGACTATAGTTGTAAAATATTAATAAGAAAAGTTACGAGTGAAGCTAAGGTTCTTCCAGTGATCCTATACTATATAGAATTTCATATTTACGTCTAGGACGACTAGTCATGTTACGTCTGTAGAAGAATACCGTCCACCTCTTCATGTACACATCAAAAGTCCTATGTAGCGAGCGATGGTTGATAATAGTAAAGGCGTTGCAGAGATATGTATCTCGAGCTACATTAAGCGATGTGATTCGCAATTGAAAAAGAAAGATTTTTAGGAATGTCTGATAGAAGAGAGTCTAGAATAAGAGCATTCATTTTACTTTTCATCTCGATCTTAGTATATAAGTACAGTGCAAGATACAACTGTACAATTGCTACCGACATATAAATACAAAAACCTCGATGGAAAACGACGTGTATTCCTTCTTGGAGTGAATTCATATGTATTGTACATTTTTACAGTTTACTTACAATGATTATCTTAATTATATCATAAAAAACAGTAGGTTGATTGAAACTAATTATAAATACAGATAAATCAATATCTTAGATTCAAAAACGTACTACTAGTGAGTGCTACTTAAATACAGTGGTCACATTAAGCAAATGTGTTTTAAGAATAACTTGTTTTTTTCTTCCTTTCTATTATATACACACATATATGTACGGTGTATAAACTAAATTTATCAAATGTTTAATAGGTTCTGTTTAACGGATGTTCGGCGAAATAATCTTTTTTACTGTACATAAGTTCGGCAACTTCTTTGTTGAATGTATCACCATTGTTCCACTTTCCTGATACAATCTCGTCTGCAAGAGTCTGCACTCTGTCTATGGAGAGAATTGCAAAGCTGTTGGCCAAGTGCCGATCCTGATTGTGGTTCCTCAAGCCGATGCAATACGCCCTGGAAGCGCGCGCAAGGACAGTAATCAGTGCGAATGTTCTCGTTACTAATTCACCAACTCGACGCAGTTCCATTTGTCGTTCGGGTACAGCTATGCCATGACGTTCTAGTAGTAGTACCGCGACGGTGTGCAATCTGGTGATACACTTTTCCAGTTGTACGCTACTTGACGCTAAAGACGGATGCAAATGGTCAGCAAGTTTAAGTTGTACTTGATATTCTTTACCCATGATCCACTTTAATAAATACTCGGGAAAGAAATAGGGATTTCGTAACTTAAATATGTGATCGCGTAGATTTTTGCCCATGTGTTGTATACCAAGTAGAGCTATATATGTATTACATTCGATATTATATCCATCAAACAGGATATATGACAATGCATCTTCGAAGATCCGTATGTAAGGATTCTCCCTCAGATAACTCTGCGCTCCAATAAGTTGCAGGCCTTCGTAAATACGTGCGACACACTCGCTAGTACAATATGTCTCCACCATGGCTTTCTCGAGCATGCAATCCTGACTTTCAAATGTGTCCATTATGCCAGTGGTGTAATACAGCATACTCTCCATGCTGTACAGAGTACTCGCCGTCTTACCTATTATCTCTTTAACGCTTTCATACTCGTGCATGTTTTTATCTAAATGTTTCCTCTGCAATATATGCGTCGTCAACATTTTTGTAAATGTCTTCAATGTACCTACTGCTTGCGGAGCAAGATTTCTGTTTCCAGGAGAGAGTACATCTACCAGTATACTCGATCCAGATTTTAGATTACCCAGAAGATTCTCTTTTGGAACTTTGGTATCTTTAAAAATAACTGTATTGACCGGACTGTTTTGAAGACCAACTAGATTTTTAAAATCTTTGATTGTAACACCTCCGAAATCACGCTCCACCAGAAGTATAGATAGAAAACCCTCGGTATCACTGAGCGTACGGCAATGGCCACAGTGACAGAAGACGAGAAATAGATTGGCGTCGTGCCCGTTGACTACAAACGTCTTCTCGCCATTTAATGACCAGTGTGCGTCACTTTCTGAGTTTACGGCTGTACTGATGATGTTATGTACATTTATTCCGTTTCCAGGCTCAGTGAAACATATTGTGGGAATGAGTTCTCCAGCCGCTATCCTTGGTAGATACTTGGCTTTCTGCTCTTCTGAGGCCAACGTAGAGATGATTTGAACGGGCTGGATATTGTTCTTGACCATGTAACATCCCAGCCAAGGGAAGCAGCTGAGTACCTCCACCAACTTGGCCGACTCTGAATGATTCAGGTTCAGGCCGAGATGCTGCTCGTCTATACACGCCCGAAAGACACCTAACTCTTTTAGATGAGCCAGAATGTCTTCCTTCCGGACGCTTTGCGGATCCTCCAGACACTTCGACATGTACTTCTCGATAGGTTGGAGCCATTCAAAGAAACTCTGATGTCTGTCCTTGGTTTGCGGCTCGGGATAGTACATGAACTCGTGATCGAACACGGCGAGAAACAGATTCTTGGCGAACGGCTTGCGTTGCGGCTGCTTCTCGAGGGGAGCCGGCAGCCGAATTTCGAGGTTAAGCGTGTCCAGTACATGTTGGCTGACGCGCTGGTTTTGCGTGTGACGGATAGGCATGCAGACGCACGAGGCATGCCACAATTGCTTCCTGTACAGTAACCGACGTGCCAGCATCGTTGTTACGTCAAGATAACCTCTTTGTAACTTTCGAAATGCGGAGAATACATAAACACTGATCATCGAGGAGTGTCGAGGAGGTTATGACGAACAGGTTATTCGTTTTAACGAGTTGACTGCACTGCTCTGCTGCTGGCTTTGTATTGGCTGCACTGCTCTTGTTTAAATACTGCCGCGAATATAAAAAATATTCTCACAAGTTCCTTTATTGTCCATTTCTACTACTGTAGATTAACTTTAATCTTGGTTGAATTTACTCTTCACCTTTTTTAATTTTTAGAATTAGGAAAAGATAAAAAGTAAGTTAAACTAAGATTAAAATTAATTTACATTTGTAAAAATTTGGACGATTTTGATCAAATTTCAATTAACTTAAATTGGCGGTTAACTCGACCGGCAGAATTGCTTTAAGATAAAATTTCTAATATGCGCGTTGTTCTTAATTTTTTTCGGCATTAAACACAATTCTATTAATTTAATATTTAATTAATAGTTAATAATTAAATTAATTTAATAGTTTTATTTTTTTTATTCACACTAAATTTGTACATAGGGTATTTTTTTAAAGCGTATATAGGCATCCTCTTTCTTACTGTATAATTAACTGATTTTATTTAATAATTACATTATTTATTGTAATATAAATGTAAAAATAGATATTTCTGTAGTAAAGAAATTCTATGATATTTATCTTAGTGTTGAGTTAATTATAAATTCAGGAGAGAGATAAATTATTTGCGTAATTAATTATCTTTAAATATTCTTTACAAAACAATTTCAAGAGTATTGATTTTCTGTAAGAAATTTTATATACGTGTAGATTAATTTTTATGCAGCGTATACTTTTTTACTGAAAAATTATGTTTTCGTGCTTCAGCTGTCCGTGAATGATACATGTAACGCATCAGAATTGCTAATTTAATTTTCGACTACCTGAAACACACAATTTAGATTTTATTTTCTCGCTCCGTTTCGTTCGTAGTGCATTTAATTTAGCCGTTTGTTCTGAGTTCGTCTTCCCGGAGAAGACATGATGGAATTAGGACAATGTCCGCGAAAGCGACTCTGCTGATTCTGCTATCGCTCGCATTTGCCTCGAATGGCTGTATCTTTAGCAAGCGCAGCAAAACGCGCATCCATCGAAACGATGACGAATGTGTCTGTGGTACCACCGTCCGTTATAACCCTTTGACGGATGCAAATATTACTGTTGATCCCCATTGCGACTGCAGATCCACCGGTTTTGGGGTAATTCGGATAATTCCTTACGGGACCTGCATTGCAGATGCATGCGGCACGATACATGTAGACCTGTCCTCCGCATGTGTCAGATGCAGCATGTGCGTGGCCGTCGCCGAGAAGGCTTGTATTTTTGATACCACTCGTATAATAATTAAATATATAAATTATACATAAATTTATTATTATTATTTTATATATAGGTCATTCCACGTCAACTCGACCACCCCCCCCCTGCTCAAAACTGTACGCAACCAAATGTAACGTATAGGGTACCAAAATTTAGGTTGAAGCTTCTATAATGAGTTATAAATCTTAATAATAAAAAATTGTACCATCAGAACTTAACGAAAATCTCACAATAATTAAATCTTTATTTCCTACTGATATAAATGCATGTTGTTAATTAAGATTTGTAACTCATTATAAAAAAGTGATCGTGTTACAAAAAAGAATTACTTAATATTAGATAACACAAAAATAAAAAATGATTCAAATTAAAAGAATAAAAATTACCAAAAAAGTTACAAAAAAATAAAAGTTACAAAAAATAAAAAAATTAAAAGAAAATAAAAAGTAATGCGGGCTTTGGAAAGCAATCCAGAGACAGTCTTTCTCTTAAACCTCGTTTAAACGCAGAAAGCTTTTTCATGACAAACCGTTAAAACTCAATATTAACAAATGGTATAATTATGTGATATATAACTGATTAATTTCATAGAAATATCGTATTAAGAAAAAGAAAGAGCACGTTCTTAAAAATAATGTAACTCTACTCTCTCTCTCTCTCTCTCTTTCATCTTTCAGAAGTGAATATACTAATAAAAACTAAATGTTTATTTGCAGAAAGAATACAATTATGACGAAAAACAGCAATGTTGCTCTTTTTGATTACTTTTCGCGCAATCCAAATATTATTGATTAATTTTAATTTCAGATTTGGATTTAGCGTACAAAATTACATTGAAAACGACTACCCATACAGCACAGAACGTGCAGCAATATCGTTGCAATAACGCTGCAATATTGCTGCAACATGCAATTTTACTGCAATGTTGCAACATTGTTGCTGCAACTTTTGTGCTGTAGGGGTATTGTACTTTATTTAAAAAAAAAACAGTTGAGATTGGAATAATGAAAAATATTACTTTTTCTATTTAACAGACAAAATCAAGGTCATTACTTGATATTTTCTAAAATCATCACATGGTATCGAAAATTAGAAGCTTCAACCTAAATTTTGGTATCCTATAAGTTACATTTGATTGCGTACAATTTTGGGCAGGGTTAACATGGAATGACTCATATATATAAAAAATACATTTTGTATCTCCTCATTACATTAAAATAGTGTAATAAGTATAATGTATATGTAATTATAAAATATATATATAAATTTTTATCCATTTTTTAGCTAAATGTATTTTTATCCCGTAATTTTTTTCAGATTAATCAAACTCTGCTGGAAGTCCATGATATGATGATGCCTGATGATTGGTTAAATGAAACGGAGACAGTGCTTCTTCTGAGAACTATCTGCGATTATTCTTTTCAACAGTAAACTGTTTTTTTTCTTCGCTACATAATTTTATACAGTACATTTCCTCATTAATGCAGCGATCGTGATTTTTATAGCTATGGTTTGCGTGAAATTGATGGCAAAAGATTTATCTCCGACCCGTTACCGGGTGACAAGCTCATCATTTCATCTGCCGATGGGTTATGGGAGAAAAAGTAAGTTATAAGAGTGATTTCATTCACAAATCATTTATTACTATCGATCTCTTTATTTACGGTAATTAATTATAAGAATCTCTTTTAATTTATCATGAAAATAGATGAGATTAGCTTATAAATAATTAATTATGAGATTAGTTTGAGAAATATGTGTCACAACTTTCTCGATGAGATACAAGAGCTGCAGTTATACAGAAATTGGAAGGAGTGGTGCGAGGATGACGAACACATTCCTAATCTCGAAGATATTCTTTGCAGGTATAATATCAGTATACATTCTATTCGAGATTTATCTTTTCATCTTTTATCTTATTATTTTCTAATTTATGTTAGATTTAATTAGATGATTTAAATGATATGAATTGCAAACGTGTAAATTCTCAGATGATAGCATTCACAGCAAGATTTGATTTTGTCTTATAATCTATAAAATCGACTAACTAATGCTGACGTATGCAGAATGAATAGTCTATAAATTATAATTTATGGTATTCTCTGAGGGAGAAATGAAAATCTTTGTATTTGCCGTAGAAATGAAATTAGCAGTTTACGAGATTGCAGAGGTATAAGCAACATATACAAGCGACAAGTACCTACGATTTTCGGTGCTCGTGTGAAACTTCTAGCCGAATATATATAATAATTTTAAGTGACCATTTATATCATGTATTTTTAATTGTATAAAAAATATTATCTATTAAATAATATTATACACACTTAATACGGTGCTATTTGATATATAATAATTTTATGGTTACGATTTGAATAAAAGCAAACATTTAACTAATGGGTCAATTCTAAGTAGGCTTGTAATGTGTTCTCGTAAAACTTGTAAGACTTTATGACTAGTATTCTAATTTTATGCGTATGTATCGTATAAGACGTACGATTATTCATAAATATCTACTATTTCTTGTAAATTTTATGGCTAGTAAGAAGAAATATTGCATAAAAGTATAAACACAAAAATTCTTACAAGTTTTACAGGAATATGTTACGAGCCTTACGATTCTACTTAGAATTTAGGCATTAACTTAAGTCTGTAAGAGTGCATAATACGATGTATATTGTGAATTGTAGAAATGTCTCAAAATGACACCTTGACAGAAAAACAGTAAGCAGAAAAGCAAACTCTAATCAAAACTTGCGCTGACTTGCAAAAAAGCAGAAACTGCCAGAAAGCAGAAACTGTCGACTAACCAGCGCGAGTTCTAATTGGTGTCTGCTTTTCTGTTAAGCTGTGAATTCTCCCTAATACATTGTCGTAGTTATCCGAAATATTTTTACAATTAAATAGCGAGACTAGCATCACACTGAACAAAATGTCTGGGTCAACAGAACGAGTTTTAATTGTGAAACGGAAAGACTCGAATGTTCTCCGCGTTCGGTGGGGTTCTCTTGATTGACTTTATCTTCCTCTTGGGTAAGCCCGAGAAAGAAGACCAGGACGCTCTTTTAGGACCTGCTGATCTTCGCCGTACCTTCAAACAAGGCTCTAAACCTCTCGGTTCCTCTTGAGAAACATCATGTTCTTGAAAACCGACGAACGACTGTACTTGACGAGCATGATCTTGTAGCATGGTCATATAAGGGAGATCGTAGCCGCGTAACTTGTTAGTTGGAGCAGCAACTTGGAGATGAGGATGATCGTTGGGGCGATTGTGACCACCATCGTAATGATGATGAAAATAGAGATGTGATATCAGATTGTGCTTACGTATACCGCGCACAACGGTTTCCCGCATCTGCCTCCGCTTGTTCCATATTCTTTCGAAAATGCCAATAGAAATCGCAATAACCATACCTGCTACCAGCAAGAAGAAAGCGGAGTAAACGTCGGCGAGTCTCGCACTATGGAAGTCTGCCGATGCTGCGCACCGTGGCATCCTCGGCAGCATCCGTTCCTGTATCTTGTCCAGGACGCCGCGTTCGTAGATTCGCAATATACTACAAATAAAATAGTACAAATTACAAACGAGATTGCAATTTATTAACATTACATGATTTTTACATGTATGTTACATGAATCTGTAACAGGTTACATGTAACAGGTTACATGAAACAGGTTACGTGAATCTTGCAAGAAATATAATTGGAACGTCATTATGGAAATATTACATGAATGCTATTGAAATTTTGTGTGATTTATTGTTCGTATCCCAGTAAATAGAATAGACAAGCAAGGAGTTGAATGGGATTCAAAAGAATACATTATGGCCAAAAATTAATTCTTTTTACACAAAATTCAATAACGGCTTTTCGAGCCTAAATTAAATTTAGTTTAGGAAAGGAGCATAAAAAGCCTATGCCAGTTATTATAGTGAAATTATAATTTATCAATTCATCAAGATAGTGATAATATATTCAGTCATCTTTAGTATTCTAACAAATTTTTTAATTTTTCTTCATTCTTTTTCACATATTCAGTCCAATTTTTATTCATTTAATAATTCCATTTCGTTTAATGTGATGATCGATATCTTTATTACTTTGAAGTGATCACGTAAAAAAATTATTTTTTAAAAGTATTTTATTAGGCTAAAGTAATTAAAATCTGTTCATTGCGATATAAATCGTCGTGTACGTTTCATGCCAGATTCCTGCACCAACTTGAAAGATAAATTATTTCGTAACTACATATATGTTTTTTAAGACTGACACATGATCTTTCATGTAACACTTAGGAATAAATAATTAAGACCATATTTTTAGATGATCTTATAAAGAAACTACTTTTTAAAAGTTTCTTATAAGATTAAGGCATGATCTTTTCATTGCGATATAAATCGTCGCGTACGATTCATTTCAGATTCCTAGATCATTAAAGATTACTGATGAGATTTAGGTACAAATTATATAAGATTTTTATATGATCATGTATGTTCATTTAGTAATCTTGATTGATCATATACAATTCTTTTAAGATCTGGTACAAAATATTTACAAGAACTTTCAACAGGAATATTAACATATTATAGAATGTATGTATTATAATTCTCGTTCGCAGTGAGTTTCATTGCTCTGAGAATGATTAATGACGTCGCATGTATGAACTTGTTTTCAAGAAAGTATAATGTGTGACATCATTTTCAGAGCGATCAAATCTGCTGCGGTAAAACATGTTATAATATATTATGATTTCGACGATGGACTCCACTGACCAATCAGCAAAACTATTAGGAAGCTGTTCATTGTTGCTGTTTATTTTTATGCCCATTTCTATCAAAATGTAGTTTAATTTTAATGCTAATTCCATACTAATGTGTTACGTAAATTCGATAACTTCGCATACTTGAGATTAATGATCTTCCTATACGGGCAACTTTTGGCCATAGGAAGAGCGACGACTGTAAGTGTTTGTGGAAGCATCAATTCCTTCAAGGTGCACCGTTCCTGTATGAAGGTTGTTTTAAGGGCTCGCCGGGCAAGAGTCGCGCTGACGAAGAATCCGTACCTTTCTTTGACAGCTTTCATAAGGCCGGACCTCGTCTCCAGACGAGATTCGCGATTGTTAAACGCCTTTATGTATAACTGACGAAGATTGCTGTCGTTCGCATTCTGAAAGATAATATGCGATAGCACTAAATAACTCCGGCAAACAGCAATTAAATAACTATACGTATAACTACCTGAAATAATTATAAAATTCTCCCAGCAATACAATACTATAAGAAAGATGATCGAAAGAAAAGTTTTTCAAAACGTATTGTAGATATATCTTCACGGTTTTATATCAATAGGTTTATTTACACAGTTGGAAAAAATGTGTTAAATTTAACATAAATCGCATGTCCCAAACGGTCCACTCAAATTTTTTAGTTAATTTTACACAAGATGAATATGTTAGAAGGTAACACAAATATTATGTAAGAGAATAAATATAAAGAAAGATAACATCGACACAGTTGTAAATATACCATGGGAACCTATTTTTTTTCAGAAGATTAATATTTATGATATTAATATTTATATTAAAATATTAATATTTATAAATTAACACATATTTCATTTATTTGTCTTAGAATTTACGTTTTAAAACACATTATTTTTATGTTACTTGTTCACTTACTCATAAATTGTGTCATTTTGACATTAAGAAACATTGAATATCAATTTTATAAAAAAATTTAGAAATAACATAATGATTGAAATCACATTATGTTAAATTAACACTCGAATATATAAAAAAAATTCAAAACGAACTGTTAACACAAACGCGAGTGGACTGTTACCAACACAAATATACAAATTTTTTTACTGTGTAATGGTATAAAAAATTAATCTTTCGATATCTACCACTTCTAGTGGTGGCATATACCCGAAGTTTTTTATTTTGTCATGTTATAACATTTTTATTAATTAAAAATATATTTGCTGGTTATTGTTAAACTCTTTAATGTCGAGTGTTTTAATTTAAAAAGTTGTTATAATATATTTATTTTTATGATATCTTTACGTAATATCTATGTGATAAATACGTAACAAAATAATATAGAGTGCATCAAATAAAGGGTTCATATGACAAAACGCAATAAAAATAATGGTAATCTAAATATTATAGTAACATTGACAGTACTCTTATGTATGTATCGTCGGCGGCACTGTATCCTAGCTTGAAATTATTAAAGAGGAGATCGGTGATCGATTTGATTCCAGTTGCCTGCACCGATAGTATGGATGTGATGAAGCCAGCATAAGCGTTGTAGATCACGAGGGAGAATATTAAACTGGATAACAATAGAGTCTTTCCTGACGGGCTTCGAGGTGTCCAGGGTGATCCTACAAATTCCAGTTGTTTAAATAGTAATGAACATTTACACATATTATGTGGCACGTAATTACGCAAAGCCGAGACTAGACATTTCGATGTCCGAAGCACAAGAAAAAAATACGTTTCTTAGTAATAAAAAGATATTTCTTTTACGACATGTAAAATATAATAAAAATATATATATAACATTACTTAATATTAATTTAATAGGAATATGTAATTTAATAGGAATAGTAACAGGTACAGATACACATTACAAACATACAAATTACAGACCCGTATTCAGAACGCGCTTTTATGATGTAGCGTTAAAATTTAGCATATAGTTCATGTTATGTATATGTATGTATTATAGAATTTCAGCGTGTGTTTATCGATAAAAGCATGAATCTACATGCACGTGTGTATTACAAAATGAACGAAACGTAATTACTAAAATTAGAGTGTATGTTCCCGGGAAAAAATGTTATATAAATGGACATATTTTATATATAATTATATATAATTATATATAAAATTTTTTATATTAAATTTTTATTAATTGTAATATCACTCTATTATTGAAGACGTCATATTGTCACAACATTACTGTGATATTTCAATGTTGGTTATCAACGTGTAATACATCAGTAATATTTTTGTGATATTATATTGTTATATATAATATTTCTGGTATGTTGCAATATTACTGCGATATTATGTGCTATGTGGGATAGCTATTCTAAAAAAAAATAAACCTTGCATGCACATGATACTCAAGCACCAAAGTGCAGATTCCCCGATCTCGACGTGTTTTTCATCTTCATCATGTAACATTGTTTTAGCAGCGTAAATAACTGTCGCCATCGCGATAAACATGATGAGATATGTTCCAGCGACGCAGCCGAGTAATCGATTATCGAACGGTTGTAAAAATATATCCCTCATCTTGCCTGTCTCCAACGGATGATAATAAATATTTCTCCTGCGTAAAATATTGTCTTATATTATCATGTAGAAGAAAAAATAGTCATATTTATGAGATTTTAAACAATTTTTTGTGCTCTTTGTTAAATATTTTAATTTATTTTACTACGTTTTTCACTTCACACTATTCAAACAAAAATGCAATAAATATCAATTTTAAAAAAACTGAGCTGAAATATTACTTTGTGTTAATTTAAATAACTTAAAATGCAAATGTATATTTTTAGATAATATTTACATTTAAAGCAAACTATTTTTTATTTTGTCTTGAAATGTATATTAATATTGATCTAATAATATGATGATAAATTTATGAGGAATGTATAATTTGCACAAATTAGTATTTCCTCATTGTAATAACAGAAGAATATATTAGCATGAGGAAATGGAAACAAATATGAAATATATAAAGTTACAAATAGAATGTTTAAAGTAATTAATAATAAATAAAATAAAATTTACATTGCTCATCCGCTCATTAATTTTCACTTCTTCGAATTTATATTCATTAAAATATTTGATAAATATTCAGAAAAGGGAAGCCACCTCCGATGACCTTGACATACTAGTATGTTGTCAAGGTCGTGACTCTGAGTGACCTCCACCAGGTTTTAGCCGGCTAAAATCTGGTGGAGGTCACTCAGGATCACAACCTTGGCAACATATGTCAAGGTCAAGGTCATCGGGGGTGGCTCCCCTTTTCTGAATATTTTTATACCGACATGTAACGTATCAAAGGATGACTAAATGTCATTTCCGTCCAACGCTCCTCGTCGTTCGCCGTTATATATCCTAAACCGATGTCGACAGTGCCAGTTACAACATCACCGAGAAGATGACTCCATACTTTATTAGTTAATGTACCTAGTTTTTCGTGCGGCACCAGCTCGATGCTACAAAAATTCAAAATAAGTCATATTCATTTCTAGCTTTTTCTTTGTAATATATATTTTCCAGAATCATTTTATTTTTATTTCTTTCCAAAGATTTATTTTATTTTTTGTGAAAACATTTTTTGTAGAATTTCTATTATTTTATATGTAACATGCGCGTGTATTCTGAGAAATCTAATTTTCGAGGTAACTTTTTCCATTACAATATATAAATGAATTGCTGATTGGCGTTGCCAAGGCATCTGTAATTGAATATTCATTTTACAACGAAAATTGCTGCATTAATGACACTTTGACTTTAATAGTGTCATATTTAGTATGTTTGTATGAATCTTTGTGTATTGTGACACGCTTTAGAACTTTCCTTATATACAGTATATATATATATATTACATATTGATCTCTGTCTCTCTCTCTCTCACTTCTGGAGTTTAAATCATTTAAAAAATTCAAAAACTATTTGAAACTTAATTATAACAAATTTGGTTGAAATAGTCATATAGAAGCCATAAGTCATAATAATATCATAAAGAGATTATCGCATGACTCTATTTATCACTTATAAGTTCATTTTTAAGCATCAAATGATATCATGATATTCATGATGACGTCCTATGATATCATTATGATTTAATTATGATTCTGTTCAATCTGAGAGTGCATATACAAATTAAAGACTTTGTACACTGATTTAATCTGTAAAATGCAAATAGTTTGAATTATAAGATACAGATTTTACTTAACAGCATAATCAAATGTATTAAGGATTTCATGATGAAATCCATTTTTATATTTATATTAAACATCACATTTTTACATCAACTTGTGTACGTGACTTTAATGTTGTATTGAATGCATTCAATTAAATTTGGATTAGAGCCGGATGATTTTTAACCTGGCATTCACGCTATGGGTGACAATGGTAGCAAAGTCCAAAAGTGGTGCGATATCATTGGCAGTAGCCTCCGATTCGATAACGTCTGTCTGCCCATCACTGGTTCCGTTCAATACTCCAAAGACAATGGGAAGACCGTTGAAATCGCTTCTAAGCTTCACGCTCATCGGCAATTTGAGAGTGTGAGATTCTGGATTCCAGAAACCGAGATAGCGGACAATTAGACTCGTATTGTCGGAGTGACGTATTTTGTAGGTATGCATCAAGTAGAATGACACTGTACGATTCTCCTCAGTGGTGTAGCTCAAATTGGTCGTAGCGTTTTCGCCGTTACGTCGTTCCGGCGGCGGTCCCGTGAACTCAAAGCGATCGCCGTATCGCTGAAGGGACCGACAAATTCTATGGAAAAAAAGACTACATATTTGAGTGAGTCTTGAAAAAGACTCCCTATTTCTGTACCTAATTAGATTCTATCTTCATTACGGTTGCCACCCTTCGACTAGCGTTCCGCTGGAAATTGATAACTCTTCAACCAAAGATTCCATTATCTTCTCTACCAGAGATCGACAATTACTATTAAAATTGTTGAAATTCAAACTTTCTTGTAGTACTTTTTCTAAGAGGCTTTCTACAATAAACCATTATCTAAGTTTCAAATCATAAGCCATAAAAAATCAACTAATCATAGTCAAATGTGAGAAGAATAATCAATTATGATTGGTTAATTTCTTATAGCTCACGCTTAAAGCTTAGATAATGACTTATTATAGAAAGCCAGTAAAAAAAGGTCATTAGACATGACCCTCCTGCCGGAGATCGATTATTATGACCATATATTGTAGTACAGTCCCTAAAAAGAGATCATCAGACTTGTTCTTTCTGCCAGTGATATTGTTCCAAAAACAGAAGGAAGAACGACGAATGCACTTAAAAAAAGGTCATTAAAATTTTGAATGGTTAACCGAAGAGTTATAAATTTGATCAAAAAGCTGAAGTCTCTCATCGAAAACCCAAAAAGGAGTGGCAATCGCAATTTTGATAATATAGAAATTAAACAACGCGTAATCTCGTAAAAATATTTCATTTCTTTATTTTAACTTTCATTTTTTTATTTTTATATTTCTATTTTATATCTCTATTTCTGTTCGACGAATGAAAATAAGAGACTTTATATTCGTCAAATAGGGTTACGTATTCAAATTAATGGGACTTTATATATGTAAAGATAAGTGGTTCTTGTAAGTGTCACGTACAACATAAAGAACAAACATCTTATTTTGTTAATCTTTGTCAAACGTCTTATTTTATCAATTCTTTGAATAAGTTTTACTGCTATCCTTTAGAGTATGTACGACGATTATGATAATAACGTTTTCATTATATTCTCGAGATGCGCAACCTTACAACTTACTTATCTCGATATTTTTGAGCATATATCCAAGCGGCAGCATCATTCTGTAGTGGTGAGGTAGCCACGATCACATCGCTGTCGATGCCGATATTTAAATCTCGGAGGACGGTGTCGATGGTGAAATCATTTCTTCTTGTGGTCACCATAAGCCAGGAGATGTAATAGTTGAACAAGAATTTTTGGGAGGCCTGTCGAAATATTCACTTTAACTCAAAATTCTATTTGCTTCCATCAAAATTTGCATAACCAAAGTATTTTGTTAATCAATCGAAATTGTTTCTTTCGTGTATGTAAGTTTTAAAATATACTTTTAAGATGTATTTAATTTAATTGAAAAATAAGTCATGCAAGTGTGCCGGAAATATGCGGAAGAAATCCCATTTTTTATAAAATTTGCAATTGATTTTTTGCAAAAAAATTGTATTACTATACTGTATGTACATATAATTAAAAGAAAGAAAATTAAAAAGAAGATAGACATGCAATGTTCCGAAAAATCACAATCCTGAGAACTGAAAATTAAGATTTCAGGATTATGTCTCTTCGGGACATTGTCGTAGTTTTCAATTTTCGGGACATTTTTTTCGGGACTTTGCATGTCCTCCGAAAAAATCGCATGTCCGCGATTATTAATTGTTATTCGCAAAATGATTATCGTAATAAAAAAGAAAAATTTGTCGGAATTGATTAATTTTTTTTTAAATGACAAAGTAGAGATACGATCTATGATTATTGAATTGTTATCTTCACACGGTATATGTAATTGCTGAAGTCTATTACGATTTAGGAAAATAAGAATTCCCGCGAGACACCTCTTTGCTAACGTAACACGCGATATATTTTCTTGCGATATTTAGAAAATTAAAAGAATGTTATATATTATACAGGGCAGAGTCCGAGTAACCTGAAAACCTTGAATATTTCACTTATTTTTGGTAATGAAAAAATGTTTCAGATATAAGTGGAACGATTTGGTATGGAAAATGTATTTTGGTCACGTTGTTTTTTTTTTTTTAGATGGAGGCGCCATCCTTAGAAATGAAGCTCACCTCCACTTTTTTGGATGTAACTGTATGATTTTATTTACATTATATAATTCCTCTAATTATTCTACATGTAAAAGTAAAAAGTATTAAGGTAAAGATATGGAAAAATTGAGATAGGTTTCTAATTATTTTATACTTTATTCTGACACACACATATATATATATATATATTGACATATTAAATATCTAATAAACTATAAATTATTTGCTAATCGTATGTACCTTAATACTTTTATGCACCGAATAATGAATTGAATCAATTAGTGTAAAGAAAACACAAATTGCTTACTTAAAAATTATACATTTCACAATTAATGCAACTACATAATTTTTGTAATAAGCATGCGTTTTCTTTACACGAATTGATTCAGTTCTGTGAATATCGTTTATTATTGTTGGCTTTATTTCTTGAATTTTGCTTAATTTTTATATTGGCCTTTTTTATCTCTACATATTAATTTAATTTAAATTTATGATTTTATATTTCTTTACTCAGAAATAGATAGACATTAAAATTATACCACTTGGATAATATTATCAGGTGATGTTAGATTGAGTCCATCCAAGAGGACGATCGAGCCGACGCGATGCGTTTTAATCGTAAGAGCGTCCGGTATGTTCGGGTTCGTTGCTGATTGTAGAGACACACTGATGCCCTTTTCACCGAAACACTCGATCAACGGCCGAACATAATTAAGAGCACAACCTGCATTCATTTTAGTAAATTACTGTTATTGTCTCGATGTTCGATTAAAGTTTGTAATTCCAGTGCACCTTTTATAAATTATTTTTTAATGTAACGGGAATTTTGTCAAAGTACTTTTTTTGTATACATTTTATTTAAAAATAGCTCTTTTATGAATTAATTTATCGAGTTAAAACTTTCTTTTTATTATGTGTATGTTAGCAAAATTATAAGATATATTAATTTACAAGATAAAATAAGCTATTATAAATTCGCTTTACGTTAGCTAGAAATAAATTCGATAGTAACCCGCACAGCATTTTAGAAACATTTTTCCCGGGTAATTATATTTAAACATAGAAAATAATTATATATCGAACGTACATAACATAAAAATATTACAGGACATTAAAAATAATAAATATGTTAACGCGAATTATTTTAAATATGTATAATGAATTAATTTAAAAACTATTATAACATTTTGATATTAGGATTTTTATCTTATTTTTAAATCAGGAATATGTTATTAAAATTTCGGTCACGAATTGTGAGACAATCTGTATGTACATAAATTTAAATATTCACAATATACTTACTGCATATTACATATACGTATTTCAATTTGGATATGCATGATAGACCTGCTACATATTACATACGTATTTCAACTTGAATATTCTACATCGATTGCTTTAATTACGTGTTTAATACATTTGATATGAAACGTAATGTAAACAACATAGATACATATTTAATAATTTGTAATGTAATGTGCTGTGCAGGAAATTTGCAAGAAATTTTTCTTCTTCCTTTCAATTTAACTAATAAATTGAAAACACTTACTAAATGGGCTGATATTATCGAAGACCACAACTTGGTCCCAAGATCGCCATTCCGCATATTCCAGTAACAATTGTAGTGTCAACGGCGATGTGAAAATGCAAGGTTCGGCGACAACGTGAATCGCCATTAACATCACCAGCAACAATTTTGCTTTTCCAACATCAACTTTGATTCTGCGTGTAATTGGCAACATTACATAAATCTGAAAACGTTGATAGTGATATTATTTTATGATCGAGAAATTGAAAGGTCGTTCTTTGTCGTATTGGTTTTGATAAGTATGAAAATGATGATTCACGATTCGTTGTTATTGCCTCAATGTTACAATATATCGAAAGACGATTTTGACAGAACTGTATTGCTAGTTAATTTACTACTGATAACAAGCGATTTCACAAGAATGTAAGCATATAGCTGAATCGTGAAATGCCAGCTCTTGTTAAGGCTTGTCAAATTCTTAATTCATTGTTCGACTGCCACGTCGGCGTACAAACGTCGACAACATAATGAATCTTTGACGGCGAGAGAGGAATAAGAAATCTTGACGTTAATAGCTATGTCGATGGAAAAAAAATAGCTAGAGAGAATTTCAGAGTTTCTATAAAACTCGATTCCGAACGACAAATCTTTAGACAGTTTTTAACCGTTGACTATGTAAACAATTTTATATACTAATTTTAACTTCAAGACGATGTTCTATTTTATTCCCAGTAAAAAATTTTTCGTGCATAAATATGTATAAATATGTATAAACGTACATAAATATTCATAACATATATAATTTTATATGAAATATGTCCATACATGTTCATATATCCGTCTTTCTTTTGTAAAATTACTTTTTAGTGTAATAGAAACATTTTTCCGAATATTTTCACTTTTTTTATATAAACGTTTATCCCTTTATTAAGGAGTGTGATGAATTGAGAAAATGTAAAAAATTCGATTTTTAATTTTATTAAAACTTTCTGCGCGATGCTTCTGCAATTTAATTCTTAACTTTTTATATATTAATCTTTTATTATAATTTTTAATTATTTAATTATTTATTAATTTGATTCTTTTGACTTCTGTGCACTATAATATTGTCTTGCACTGTAAAAAACTAATAAAAAATGAATTTATAATTTAATACTACTGTTTTCGTAAATTTATAAAGTTATGTAATTTTATTTTGTTGTATGTATATAAATTTAAATAAATATAATTTTTATTAATATTGCTTTTTTATTTTTTGGAAATTCAGCTGGAAGTGTGAAATGAATTGTTCTATCAATCGGCTTACCAATCGGTTGTGATATATATGGCGTTTTCGAGTGGAGTGGGTTTGAACCCGACCCGGTTCGGTTAATCCATGTTTGACTCGAAAGTATCATAATTTCTTCCAATCAGAAATTAAAGTATAACATGTGACGTCATCGATCCGACTTGTCAGGTTAGATTCAAACCCACTCCATTCGAAAACGCTATTATTCAATTTGGAGATCTAGAATCGTTCTTGTCATTTGAAGAATATTATTATAAAACTGTTGAAGATGGCTCAAAATTAAACCAAAACGTTATTTTTAATTGTGTCAATCATTTTATTTTACTTATCGCGAGAACTGCGTTTGACACTTACTAGTCCTTTTCTTTCTAATTACTGTTTTTTAAATTTGGGAATCCTATCAATTCTTTTACAAATTATTCCATAACGTTAATATTACCTTTTCTTTTTAACTATACTTTTGTAAATAGTTTTTTATAGTGATCTTTAATACACGATTCATGTATTGTACTGTTATGTGACCGATTACATACTGAGAATAAATTTCTTTTGGAAAGCCATATCAATTCGTAATCTTCGACGATAAATAGGAATAGATAAGCTCTCGTACCTGAATAAATAAGTTACTTCAATTAGCCGTCCATTCGCCATTAACAGTGGTCCCACAGGAAAAGAAGAATAGCCAAAATAAGAATATTAAAGTATATATTAAAAAGAAAAGAAAGACTTGTAGAATATTTTATCTTTATTGTACACAATTTTTTTAATGGATCAAGTTTTATTATGTCAAAAATTCAAATATTAAACAAATCTTGATCTATTAAAAGATATGTTATATAGGATAAATTAAAAGATTCTGTAAATATTGTCCTTTTTTATTAATAAAAGAAAATTTCAATTTTGTAACAATAATCGCAATAATTTTTTGATAATTATATCTTGGAAAATCAGTTCTTATATCATTTCATTATTTTGTACAGCAATAGAAGTTATATTTATAAAAACATATAAAAAATTTATAAAAACATATAAAAAATTCTGTTCTACATGTAAGATTTATATAAAAAGAGTTAGTAGCGTGACTAATATGTGGCATTTCCATTCATTATATTCGAGATCAATAGTTCACTAAGTAATGATAAGTGATTTAAATTTGTATTTAACAATTCTTTGAATTGTCAATTGGATAATATTGATTACTATTGTACGATATTCGAGAAAATATGTAAAAAATATGTAAAAAAATATTTCTATTTCCAACGTGACATTTAAATTTTAAAGACAAGTCATATACAGAATGTTTCAGACTCGACGTATCACACCATTAGCAGATGGTGAGTAGAATCTGAATCACCTTGTGTATATATCATATATATATATATATATTTGAAAAAAGATTGCTGTTTTAAAAAGATATTAATTAATTAATTCAACTAAATGCAGCGGTCATTTTATCTATTTGTAATAGTTGTTATCTAATTCGTAATAAAGGCAAAGCATTAAATAGGCTGTCAAAAATTTGTTAATTCAAACAAATTATTTAATTTAAATATACAAGTACTTCAATTAAATAATCTAGTATAAACGCATTTAGTTAAGTTAATAATTTTTTCTCAGTGTATATATTTGCACAAATGCTGCGTTCACTTTCATTGTTTTATTCATATTTTTAGGAAGCAATAGATGACTAAACTATCGTACGAAATTTAAATTTTGAAAAGTCATTCTAAATTTGCATTAAATAATTCTTGAAATTTCTGATTCTGATTGTATCAATTATTAATATGCAGTACCAGGAAGATATTATTTTCATTTGCAATATTACACATAAAATATAAATTTTAAAAAGAAGTCAAATGTATAATATAGTATAAATGTATACTATATTTAAAAATAATATTTATAAATATATATATATACTATTTTAAAATAAAAATTCTCTATATGCAGCAATTTTGCCTCATTGCTCTATCAACTTAAGCTCATAAATTACGGTATAAAATAATTAAAAAACCAAATTGTTCTTCTTATATGTGAAACTAATCTTGACTTTTCATGTTTACAATAATTACAGAAATAAATATTTTTCGTATTATTATTAATATGACAATACAATATTGTTAAAATGCTAATAATAAAAGCATATTAGGTCATTGTATACTCATATAATTACTTGAATTAATTAGCACAAATGCGCATTCAAGTGTTTTAAATGGAGCAATGTGCTGACAGTGCAATTTATAAAAATGCATAGGATTGCAATCTGAAAAAACAATTCAGTCGCCATGATTCGAATATATAATTAAGAACTACCAATTAAAGTCGGATAAACGGTATGAGTGCTTTGCCTTTATTGCAAATTAGATAATAATATTCTATAAATAGATACAATTTTCTTGTAAAATCCGTGTGTGTTTATCTAAAATGTGCAAATTGTTACATAAATATAAATATTTCTCGCGAATACGAATTGTATAAATGTTTTAAAAAAGACATAAGTATTTAAGCCTTTTCTCTCTTTTTAAATTAGAATTCTACTTGCGAATGTGTGGTATTTTACAATTAATTATTTCAATAAGTAACAATAATTGCTCGATTCGTAATTTATGGATAATTGCTACAATAACTAATTCGTTAAAAATATTAATTATATTGTAAGTACGAACATATCATCGTTTGGGCAGTTTCAAGAGATAGAATACATTTTTTAAAAAATTACGAATATTGAAGAACAAATTATTTTGAATATTATTTATGTTTTATTAACTAGAATTACAATGTATAATTTTTTATTTTGTATAAACAATGGATTTAATCGTAATTTAATCAATTATTAATTTGAAAACCAAAGATTACAACCTGCTATTTAATTGTTAATAGCGTGAAGCAGATTTTGTGAATTCTTGGTCCAGTAATCCGAAAATAAAGATGGCGCCAAATATTTTAAGCACAGATTTAAAAATACTTACGGAGAAAGATTTTCAAAAAGAGGAATCTTCGATTATTGGAAAGACGATAGATGATGAAAATGACACGCAAATTAGAAGCGAGAGTTATATAAAAACTAAAGGCTGGTTCAAGACGGAGCTGAAATGGATCAATATCGTAACTATTAGTCTTCTCCACTTATGCTTCGTATATGCTTTTTGTACTTTTAAATTTTTCGAAAATCTGAAGACGACCGCTTGGAGTAAGTATTCTTTGTAAAATTCTTTTGTTAATTTAGTTCTTTGACTTTCTAAAAAAATATTTAATGAAAAGCAAAATTTAATCTACTAACGATTTAATTAAAATTATATTGTACGTTTATCAAAAACGCCACAGTCGTTTTTAACAATTTCTTACATCAACGACAGCTAATTGAAAGCCAATTGATTAGACTTCCGTGATTGAAGAGAGCACGCAATAGAAGCTTGACAGTAAATCAGTAAATTGCTGTTTAAAATATCTCATTTCTGTTGTACAATATCGATTGTGTCATAAATCATCTTGAATTGTCAAATCAGTAAAATCAGTGTTACTTACACAGTGCTCTTAAGAAATACGAATTATTATTCATAATTTTAAAGTATTTCTAATGTTTTAATTGCGCTGACCTTTTTTGTTTCAAGTGTATGGCATGATTTTAATAGGAGGACTGGGCGTTACTGCTGGTTCTCATCGTTTATGGACCCACAAAGCTTATAAGGCAAAATGGCAGCTTAGAATCATACTTGTTGTTTTCTATGTTTCAGCAGGCATGGTAGATGAACGTTTATAATTACGTTTTATGCGTTGCAAGAATTTGCGGAAGAATTTTTCTTTATAATCATATCTTTTAGAATGACATTTTCGAATGGGTGCGAGATCATCGATTGCATCACAAATATACGGATACGGATGCGGATCCACATAACAGTAATCGAGGATTCTTTTTCTCCCATGTGGGTTGGTTGATGATGAAGAAACATCCAGATGTGATTCGAAAGGGTCGTCAGGTCGGTATGAGTGATATATTGGCTGATCCTATTGCTGCATTCAGTATCAAGTAAGTTTGTGCGAAGAATTAATTATGCGAAGTGGTTTTACCCCGAAGAAGATAAAAGAAAAGAAGGATGTTACAAAAAGGCCAATTTTTCAGTGCTTGTAGTGTTTATATGAAATAAAATTGACATCATTTTTTACAGTTTTTAAGGCGAGGAATTCGATACTATTAGTTAAAATTATGTCACACATGAGAAAGACACATAAGAAGTTGAGTTCAAAGTCTAAAAAACGCGTGATGTCGCTGCCATTTGAGACTTACACATTTTTTTTCTTCGAGTAACTATAAGAGCCTCAAATAATCAGTTATAACATTAATATTTATAACAATTTTTTTAAGTACACAATCTTACAAATACTCTCTAAAGATATTAAAATATATGTAGAATCACTTAATAATTTTATATATTTATTAATGTGATGAAAGTTATTCAAGGACACGAATAACCTATCATATATAGTAAAGGACCGGAAAATCATTGTATAACGTAATCATCGTACTAAGGATTAAATATTATATTTAGTAACAAAAATATTAGGCGCAACCCTGGTGAAAATTTTTCTCAGAATTTTTCATATAATTTTTCAGAGTTTCTATATAATTTTGATAACATTTTCTTACATCTTTTATACAAATTGGAACACTTTTCAGAAAATCTACATCTTTTCTCAGAGTTTTCCATAAGTTAATTATGAAATAGATTTCTCTATCTAACATTTTTTATAAGTATAATTTCTGATGAAATGTTATAAAATCTAAAAAATTTAAAAATATATTTTAAAAATTATGGGATGAGAAATCTCAAAAAATTTCAGACTTCACATGTATGAAAAATTCTGAGAGTAGATGTAAATTTTCCGAATATTTCTGAGTATTTCTGAAAAATGTTCCAATTCGTATAAAAATTATGAGAAAAATTATCACCAGGGAACAGAACATTTTTGAGAGCTTATACACAAACATCACTGCAACGCCTCGCATTTTCCTTTGTACACAATTTTTTATATGTTCTTGTTATGTGACGTAATTTTAACTAGCATCATCGGATTCCTCGTCCAAAAGTTATAAGGAATGATGTCGATTGTACTTTCCACAAATGGCGTGGATACAGCAAAAACAGGCTTTTTCATAACACTCTACTTTATTTACACATTGTATTTACTCGATTCATTTCAAAAGTGTATTTATTATTCCAATTTCTTTTTCAATTTTAGAATTTCCTTCTCAATTTTAGAAAGTTTTTTTATGGAAATTTTTTTACACAATACATATAATACTGTAATATAATAAAAATTATATGTCTTAATTTATTTATGCTATTTTTAGATACTTCTTGATCTTAAAATTTATGTTCGCTTTCCTGCTTCCGATAATGTTACCTGTGTATGGATGGAATGAAACTTGGTATAGAGCTTTCGTGTCGCAGATTATTCTTCGTTACGTTCTTCTTTTAAATTGCATATGGAGTGTCAACAGTGTGGCTCATATTTGGGGCTCAAGACCGTATGATGAGTAAGCAGATAATTAATATCAATATTATTTACATACATTTAATAAAAGAAATCTAAAGCTTTCGCCATTTTGTATCACCTAAGAATAATTTTGTTTCATTATTTTAATGGCAGGCACATAAATCCGACGGAGAATCAATGGGTCAACTTTTTTGCGGTCGGTGAAGGATCGCACAATTATCATCATGTCTTTCCATGGGACTATAAGACTTCCGAATTACGCAATTCTACAACTACAGACTTTATCAATTTTTTTGCAAAAATCGGGTGGGCGTATGATCTTAAAGAACCGTCGCAGGAACTCGTGAAGATCATTGTGATGAAAAAGGGTGATGGAAGTCATCCTTTATGGAATGCTATGCCATATCCAGCAAGTAAAATTGAATAATAAAAGTGATAGAGAGTTATCTTGCGATGGAGAGTTTTTTTAGATCAATTAACGACAAATGGACGCAATTAAAATAATTTATATACAATAAAATAAATTATTAATATGGCTCAAATAATGAATAAGCATGCATTTCTGTCAATCTTCAAATTTACCAATTTGACGACTAGGATGCAATAGGACATTACTATATTTGAGATAGGGATATTTGGTGGAGGTGTAAATGTATTGAAAAGGACCTCAACCAAAGGTCTATGTGTGTATTGTACTATTTTCTATCTTTCACATTAAAATCTAGTGTTGGCTCATAAAGGCTTGTGAGAGTATTGTCCGATTTAATCTGTTGAGCCTTGAAAGAATATTTGTAATTAATATCTTTTACTAACTATTGCGAAAATTGTAAAATGATAGAGGATTTTTCTTCTTAGTTATTCCATTATGTCCCTATGGGAAAAATTTTTCATTACTTTTCAAGCACCCTGTATATAATTGTATATAAACTTTGGACTGAACGCAAGATATTCTTAGCGATTAGTTTATATTATATATGATAAAATTCTTTTTCTCTCACATCCTGAATAACACAAAAAAAACATTGAATCCATGATAAACATTCTGCTAATTAATGATTATCTTCTTGACATAAGCTTTTCTATAATTAATAATAGAATTAAAAAATTATCGAGTAGAAAGAGTTTATATGAAAATAATATTATCAACAATAATGAGTCCACAATAGAAAAAAATATTTTACAATACCATATTTGAATACAATCTCTGACAAATTTAATACTATAGCGGAAAAAAAATTTTAAAGTAGCATATAAACCTATGAATACTTTGAATCGTTTCATAAAATTAGGTAAGGATAAATTAGAAAAAATGAAACAATGTGGTATACAAAATAAGTTGTCTTGATTGCAACTCTTCTTATGTCAAACCAAAAGGAAAGCAAAAATGAGAATCAAAGAACATAAAGCTAATATAAAAGAATCAAAAAATTCTCTCACTGTATTATCACAGTATCAGATCGAATGTGATCACAAAATAAATTGGGATAATATTCAGGTATTAGATATAGAATCGTTTTTTCAAAAAAGAATTACGTCGGAAATGATTTTTATTAAAAATCAAATTGATGATCTGAATAAGCAGAGTGATACGGAAAAATTACCAGAGACATATTTTCCATTGCTTAGCATAACTCCTCCTACATAATACCATTTTACCCTCTCCTTCGATACATATTGGATATTTAAAGTTAT
The DNA here is from genome assembly GCF_001594055.1 of Mycetomoellerius zeteki. Lineage (NCBI taxonomy): Eukaryota > Metazoa > Arthropoda > Insecta > Hymenoptera > Formicidae > Mycetomoellerius > Mycetomoellerius zeteki. The sequence continues at coordinate 809,070 of NW_017257208.1, forward strand.
ATATCATGATGAAAGTTCAGCAGAACGTTTCTTTACGAGTTCTTTGTTACAACAAATCATCCACTTTCGATATTAATCCTCATAAGTTGACTGGAACACACAGGTACTAATTTTTATAATTTATAACTCAAAACACGAATTTTAAACATTGAAAATTGTAATAAAAGACGAATTTCTTTGGATATTATTCGAAACTCTTTGGACTAACATCATTATAAAGAAAAAGGAAAAACAATTTTAGTTAACGAGCGTTCTTGCGTAATAATTAAACATGTTAGGAGAGGAATAAACTTAGATTAGTTGTACGTTTGCGTGTAAAAAAAATTTTTATGAAATTCTTATATACTAAAGATGGCCTAATTTAAAACCGAAACGTCTATATAATATTTTTGTATTTCGATTATATGTTTTGGAATCAAATATAAACTAATTGCTCAAAATATCTTGCGTTCGTAGTGTATGCTCTTTATCTTTTCGTATATAATTATATATAAATACGTATAATTATATACAATTATATATAAAATGTCCATTTATATACAATTATATATATTTTTATATAATTATATATAAAACATTTTTTCCTAAAACTAATCTTTCATATTAAGTATTTAAACCTAATTCTAAGTACTCAACATTGGTTGTTCATGTAATCCCTGGTCCAAACCGAGCTAATTTTGTAGATACAAAGTACAAAATTTTTATATAAAGCAAATATAATTACGAGTCGACGCCAGAAGCTTATAAAAAAACTGTAATTTTTTAACTTTTTTTCGTTTTTCGTACGAAGTCAACTGGTTTGGACTACATTATCGCTTATATTTTAATTGTGGAGTAGGATTTTTAATTCTGTAAAGGCAGTTAGAAAAATACTTATTTGAAAAATAATCGGTAAAACAGCATGACTTTAGGATCCCACTGTCAAAATTATATTAGAATTGGTTAATTATTGTGGGATCCATTGTATTCTAAAATCAGAAATGTACACAAAAATGTTACTCATTCGAAAAATAAAATATTCAAATTTATAGTTTTCATTAATGTTAAGTTTTGCAAATTTTTATTTCTGCTCGTTGATTAGAATAAGTATTCGAATGGAAACGAAAAAAAATTAAAAACTTTCAGATATGTGTGTGGATACACCCAATTAAAATGCGTGACTGTAGTTTTTCTGACATTACGCTCACTGCTGTTTGATAATTCTCCAAATTTCCACATTATATCAAGAAAACTAAAATATGAATCTTTTACGGATTTAATATACTTTTAACTTTAGTCGGCCCACTTTTATCCGTTTATTATCAAGATACACAACAATAAATAAGGCAAAATTATGATTCTACGTGCTCCTAAAATTAAGAGAATTGCGCTACTGTAGTACACATAAAGATATGTCGATACGCTCGAAAAACATTGACCTCTGTGACTTCGTTGGAGTTCGAGCTTTGCTTTAGGATCCCCTTAAGCCGCCTATATTACCGATTAAATCATATAATTTTTATATAACAAATACTTTTTTTCTCTTAAACAGATTCAAAAATCTTTTTCCAGGATTAAAGTATAAGCATTAATACGTGTTTGTGAGGTGGAATTTATGCCGAAAATGGTCAAAAAATTCGAAATTGATATATTTTTTACCATTTCTTAGTGTAACATGGCGTCTCAAGCTGTCAAGTCGTGACAACATTTGCTTGATACGAAAGTTTTGCAACCTGTACTTACAAAATAGTAATCCACAAACACGTAGTTTGCACGAACAAATAACGTCGAGTTCTTAGAATTAGACTTATGACTCCTGCACACTGGAAGCGGAAATGCTACGCGCGTAGTAGAATAAAGAAGTTTTACGCTTTATGGGTGTATTATTTGCGCAACGTTTTTCTGCGCTCGACTCCTATTGCCCATGTTCTTTCTTAGTTCTCTTAATTATAGTGTTTTGAAAAGCTCTCGAGATAAGCTACAAGAAAATGTAATAAAAAATAGGGTGTTCCATTAAAAAAAATCGACGTGACCTTAACCTGGCCTTGGCGATGCCACCCAAGGTCAAATCAATGGTACCTTCTTATGTTTCCCTCCGAACCAAACAACTTTTGTTTGAAACATTTTTCCGTATCTACCATAGTTTTCGAGGAATCTTAATGCATTATTTAAAATGAGACACCTTGTATATTTGTAGATCTTCCTGGTAGTGTATTCTTATAGCATTTCATAATCCAACTTGTGTGTTAAATGTAAACACACCATTAATTTTGAAATCTATCATCGTTTATTAGAAACAATGAGTTTCTTTGTAGAGCGTTTAAACGACCTATTTTATTATTTATGGAAGGTTTCTCAAGCTTTCCTGAATAAATAAGTATTATTCCATGAATGTACAGACTTTCAAAATGACAACTGCATAGACAAAATGACAAGTGCAATTGACAATATACATCAAAGTCAAGGCCATCGGCACGGTGTCCGTTAATGTGTATAATTATCAAACTTTTTTTTATTAGGAAACATCTATGTGAGATAACAGCTCTACGAGTTGAAAAAATGTGAGTTTTTAACTTTTTTACCGATTTTCGTATGAAGTCCACTACAGCATCTTCTAATTTTGCGTCTACTTTAATCTTGTAAAAGGATTTTTTATTCTGTTTAGTAAATTCGGAGATTTGTTCTGCAATATATGTCCTGACAATTTGGTCACTCGAGCATCCCCTTAATATAAGTGTAACAGTTACGTTTATATTAATAATATTTATTCATGATTGTTGTGATGTAACTGTGACATTTTTTGCTATGGGGGATAATTATATGATATCTATATTATCATAAAATTTGTTAATTATCATATTTGACTATTTTTGCTTCAGAAAAATTTAGAGATATTTTCCGGATGTGAATAAAACAATCAAGAAATCCTTGATCACACAGAGATATCAAATTGTAATATAATTCTTATCAAAAGGTATGTAATTTTATTTTTGCTTGATATATATTACTTAGCAATTATTATTTCGTAATTTATATTTTAATTAATCAGCTGCACAAATGTAATGATGTATTGTTGCTGCAATTTGTTAATCATACTGTAAAATAACGATATTTATGTTATTAATAAATAAAATAGGTATTAATCAAGATATCCTTTAATTTAGATAGAAACGAATTGCAATCTCTTGAGGATATATATTTATATCCTCTTCAATAATTATTTTATCTTCTTTATTACACTATCTTTTCTGATATAAGTGCAGAATACTGCAGAATAATACTGTTACGTAGTTAATGATTAAAGTTATGCTTTACGAAGATATTCATAACGTATATTTAATATATAGCATGTTATCGGACTTATCTAAAATTTCTGCAACAAAAGCCGGAAAGTCAATAAATGATAAAGCATTGCCGAAAAAATCATACAAAACTGATTATAAATGGAAAATCGTTTGGAAAAACGTTTTTATTTTTTCTTATATTCATCTTGCTGCCATTTACGGAATATACATGGCTTGCTTGCATGCTAAATATTGGTCAGTTCTATGGTGTATGTATCATATTTATTGTTTCTTTGTTAGATTATGTAAGCTTCGTAGGATTTATATATCAAACCATAATATATCTATAATTTATAGTTGTTGCTCTTGGTATCGCTGCAAATATAGGCGTCACCGCTGGCTCTCATAGATTATGGTCCCATCGATCTTACAAGGCAAAGTGGCCCATGAGATTTATTCTCATAATTTTCCAGACCATTGCTTTTCAAGTACGTTTAGTGTCAATTTTCTCCTCTCGCCAAAGTGTTGCATAAAATGACACATTTAATCTTTACAATACAAGATACAATTTGGTGCCTCATCCATCCAAACATGGGTCACTAGAATCCATTCGTTTTTTTCACCTATTCAGAGGCGTGTTCCGATTCCCATCTGGGTGCTCCTCGGGTGTCATGTCATCCTTGTTTAACGTTTGTTAAACAACAAGGATGACACCCTGGGAGTACCTAGATGAGAATCCGAACATGCTTCAGAATGGTCCAAAAAATCTCTAAATATTCACCAACATACTTTCAATTTTCTAGAATAAATATTAAAACTTTATTTTGGAAAATAATAAAATGTATTAGTATAATTTAAAATTATCGAAAGACTCAAAGAAACTTGCACAAATAGGAATCGCTCGGTTACTAGTGACCCGACCTTAATTGTATGGTAAAAGTTAAATAGACTAAAGATGAAAATCCTATATATTTTGTTTTTTTAAATAAAATTTTGTACTTGATAATATCTATTATCAACGTATTACATTTTATCAGGATGATATTTATCAATGGGTCAGGGACCATCGCATGCACCATAAGTTCACTGATACTGACGCGGATCCGTATAACTCGCGCAGAGGATTCTTCTTCTCGCATATCGGTTGGCTTCTAGTTCGTAAGCATCCTGATCTCATTACTAAAGGTACCACGATTGATTGCAGTGACCTCATGCAAGATCCACTTGTGGCATTTCAAAAAAAGTACGACAAGCACAGTTTGTTTCTCTTAGAACAAGACGTAATTAGACATATAAATTAATTATTTTGTATTCACATTTTTTTCCATAGGTGGTATATGTATTTAATGCCGTTCTGCGCTTTTATCGTACCAACGTTAGTGCCTTGGTGGGCATGGAATGAGAGTTTGTGGTATTCATGGCATTTTGCAGTCTGTAGATATTGCGTAAATCTAAATATCACTTGGTCGGTGAATTCCGTGGCACACATATGGGGTGCGAAACCATACGACAAGTACGTATACTTATTTCTGATTATCAAACATACATGTACGCTTTAATATAAAATTAGTAAAATTGTTTATATATACAATAGTATATTACAGTACATGTGATATTGTGTTGATACTTACAAACATTTACTTTATTATGCAGATTAGTCAGCTCTACTGACAATATTGGAGTTGCTTTGTTAGCGTGTGGTGAAGGCTGGCATAACTATCATCATGCCTTTCCTTGGGACTATAAAACGGCGGAACTTGGAAATTATAAATTCAATTTGACCAAAACTTTCATTGACTTTTTCGCTTACATCGGTTTGGCTTACGACTTAAAGACCGTATCTGCTGATGTGATAAAGAACCGTGTTCTTCGATGTAGCGAGTCAACTCATAATCCAATTATTACGTAGAATAAAATATTATATATAGAATAAGTTACGTAGAATAAATTGTATAGAATAAGTTAATTTTCTATTCTCAAAACTGATTCTATTTTAAACTTATCTTGTTCAACAGAAAAATTCAACAGAAAATTTACTTTATAGTTTTTATTTAATTTTTAATATGTATAATTAAATTAATTTTTTTTTAATTATTTTACTAATCACAGAACATTGAGCAAAATCTTATATTTTTAGTATAACTTATATATTCGTTTTTATGTAATTATTTATACGAAAAAGTATTTTGCGATAAAATAAATAATGTCGAATTTTTTATTATGGATATTCCAATCCAAGAAATGTATTTATATAAAATAGGTTTGAATGTGACAAAATACATTTTTGTACAATAGACATTTTTGTACAACTAATGTAATATAAATTTCTTAAAGTGAAAACGTGATGTAACAATTTGGAAATCGGATTCGTATTTAGTGTCCAAAAAACTGAAAAATGACTATATAATAGTCTCGCTCTGATGTTCCTTTTTCATCAAATAGTGTTATTAATTCTATATACAACCTTTTTTTGTGTATTGTACAAATAATTCGTATGCTCATTTACTGATTTAATTACATTTTGTGAAGTCTAAAGTGTGCAATTGATTTTGTTGACCCTCACTCCGCTGTACAGTACTCGCGAAACCTTTTCGGTGCACTGTGCACTGACATGGTCTGTTTTTCTTTCATATCTGTACTGTCTGGTGCAGCAATTAAACGTAAAGTAAGTTTGCCATCGTCGTTTAATGTTTATCAATTTACTGTGAGAAATTACAAATGTCACGCTATTATTTGTTTCTAATTGACATAACATGTATTTAATATCTATCAATGTTTATGTGTTCAATCTATAAATGTTTCGTAACTTTGAGTCTAGAACCGATTAAATAATATTTTGACAAATGTATTTGTTAAGTTTTAAATTCAAATATTGATTATTAACCAAGTTATTGCACAAAAAGTAAATGGGATACTATAATACCACCTTTTCCTCTAATAGTCAAAGTAACTAAAAATCAAAGTCCCAGATAGCAAAATGCTACCAGTATGTTAGCAGTACGCTAGCAAACTTGATCATGACATTACAGCAGATATCAAGCTGCTGCTTTCTCTATTAAGCTTAATTTCTAACAGCATAATCTGCGTGGAACGACGATAGAAATGCAATAAAAATCGAGCTACAGATTCTTTGCTACAGATACCGTGATAGCAAATACGTAGCAAATATCGGGCAAAGTTTGCTACATCAATACTAACAGTTAGCAGAAAGACAGCAGAAATCAAATATAATCTGATGTCACATTGTGACAGTGAAATCGCGGCAAGGCTGCAGCATGACTTATTATATCAAATACTGACAGCAAAATTACAGCAAAATATGTATGTTATAAGTGCTGGCTCTTCTATATATGTTTCTGATATTGCGGATTAGGGAACTAATATTAAAATTGCGAAATTCATTATACGAGTAAATAGTCCAATACGGCCGCTGTGAACAATAAAAAATTAGATACGAATAAATCCGTTATGAATCGATTTGAATGAGATTTTCATGTCAATATGTATTTTTAAGGTCGTTGTATAATAATTGTGAATTATTTACAATGATTAAGAAATTTAAAATGGCGAATAAAATGGGAAGAGATTCATTATGCAGATCGATTCATAATGATTTATTCATAGTTATAGTTTTATTATATTTATGGCAGCTATATTGGATTTATTATAATGAATTCTGCAATTTTTTTAATATTAATTTTCCAATCTGAGTCATCAGAAATATATATTATGTATATATAATATGTAGCATATAATGTAGCAATATAATATGTAGCATAAATTTGCAGTGCGTGCTTTTGGCACGTCTGGCTATCTGAGATTATGAATTAAATAATTTCTAATTTCGAACTTTTGCATTAATATTGAAGGTTATCGTCTAGATTCTAAGGTTATCTAGAATGATACACAGCGCAATAAAATAAATGAATGCAGTAATGTATATAATATTATTATATAATTTTACGAATGCCGAATTAATACTTTATATTTTTTACACACATATAACATATCACTTAGCTTATTAACTGGTAAGGAGGTTTGTCTTAATCATGGAAAATTAAATAGATTACTTACTGATGGATACCGGAAACGAGAAATAATACAGAATTGGTATTTTTAATCATTGAGTATTATATTATTAACACGTTAGTGCATTCGTTCAATTCGCTGCATTCTATCATTCTAGACGATAACCTTTTAAAAACCACATTTGATAAACGGCCCCTCGATATTTAAACGAATAAACAGAACAAATATATAAAGCAACTGAGAGTAACGACGCGGTAATTAGTACGCAATAAGATTTCCAGTAAAAAGAGTGTATTTACTTCATACTACATACTCCAAACAAAAAGTCAAATGCTTCATTCAAATCATTTTCAGTGATTAAGAATACTAATTCTGCATTATTTCTCGTTTCCGGTATCTATCGGTAAGTAATTTATTTAATCTTTCATGATTAAGGCAAGCCTCTATACCAGTTAATAGGCTAATTGATATATTATCTGTGTGTGAAATACAACTAATGAGTGTGAAAAATATAATTAATGGGTATTTGGTGGCATTGGTAAAATTATATTACTCATCGACGAAAAATCAAGAACGAGACAACGCATTTGTATATATGTATTCGTTATTAGTATATAAATTGAAATTAAAATTAAAATTACAAAATTAAATTAAATTATAAATAATTAGATAAAACGAATAAATCAATTTATCAACTCGTCGGTAACCCATAATTGAATTATACGAAAGTCAATAAGTGATGAACTACAATAAGAAATTATATATTAATTTGTATATATATCAATAAAAATATGGAGAGAGAGAGAGAGAGAGAGAGAGAGAGAGAGAGAGAGAGAGAGACGACGGGGTTGCGAGTCTTATAGAGCGGTAATTAGTGCATAGATTCAATAGTTTTCCAAAAATTAAATTTAATCAATTAGTTAGACATTAAGGTCTTACAATATTCTGCTCGTATATTTCGGCTTTAATATTTGAGTCCTCTTCAAAAAACGCAAAGATTAAGAAGTCGAAAATTGCATGTCGTGTTAAACATAAAGCTTTAGATATATCAAAGTAGCGCAAAAGTTCTCCATTTTCGACCTAATAACTATATTATATACTAATAATACTAAGCTTATTGCACTACAGCCACTAGGTCGAAAATGGCGGTCGAAATAGCCAACAGGAAAGTTGTTGGCATTTTTGCTCAGATAAAAGGATTGCACTATTTTAATATATCTAAGGCAATCTTAGACAAGGTGAGAGGTCAGTGGATAAAAATTATGTTGACCAACCAGTTGGAAGACTAGATGGAAACACGCTCATCCTACATTAAAATCAAATGTTAACAAAGACAATGTTTTTGCAACGGTTGGTCAGAAATAAATAAAAAAAATATATAACTCACCTCATAAGTAGAGCAGTAGTTTATACAATAACAAAATTAAAAAAACGGATCCTGCATAGAAAGTCAGAAAATTACTGTATATATATAAAAATGTGGAAATACGTAAACGAAAACGAGTCACGATTATAAAATTGTACATTACAAAAGATAGGTTCTTCCTACTCGAGTTTGAACAAAATAATGCGTTGACAATAAAATGTACTAACGCGCGAACATTGCGGAATTAGACAAGGTGTTGTTTTGCGCATGATATGTGGCACGATCAAAAATCGTTCTTAAATGCTAGCGTAACTTTTATTTTTCTAAGAGGTCTGTTCACGTTACTTGAAATTCTCACAAATTTTTGCATTTAAAATGAGTTAAATACATAATCGGACGTTGAAAACAGAGAAAGCAAAGATGTTGAGTGCAAAGAATGCAAGTAACGCGAACAGATCTAAGATTTTTCTATTCATGTCAGTTGCAAAATTTAGGGACAAAATACATAGACGCCATTATTTTGCTACTGCGCATCTTCGGGAATATAACACCTTGTCTAATTTCGCCATGCTAATAAATAATGGATCATTTATACTAATCGTAATCTATAATATATTAACTTATGCTGTAATCTGTAAGCACTGACTAATCACAATCGAATGAGAGGGGAATAATCGACTATGATTGGTCAATGTTTACAGATTACGGCTAGTATAAATGATTCTTAAGTGACACGGTCAAAAGAAACATTTAGAATTATTAGAAAGGTAATTAAATTTTATTAATAATTAATGAGTACATATTATCTAGACCTTGATGTCTGTTTTAAATTGTGTCACCAAATTTAACTTTCAATTGTTCGTTTGAAGAACAAAAATGACACAGTCTGTTATTTTTTTATAGTGTGAAGTATATTTTTTGGATTTTCAGTAAAGTAATCCGAAAACAAAGATGACGCCAAATATTTTAGGCACAGATTCAAAAATACTTATGGAGAAAGATTTACAAAATAAGGAATCTTCAATTACTACAAAAACGATAGATGATGAAAATGATACACAAAACAGAAGCGAAAACTATACAAAAACTGAAGGCTGGTTCAAGACAGAGCTGAAGTGGTTTAATATTTTATATCTTAGTTTTCTCTACTTATACTTCGTATATGCCTGTTTTACTTTTAACTTTTTTGAAAATCTGATGACGACTGCTTGGAGTAAGTATTCTTTGGAAAATTCTTTCATTAATTTAATTCCTTGATATCTTAAAAAAACTACATAATAAAAAAGTATAATTTAGACCACTAACGAATTAATCATTAAAATTGTAATGCGTGTTTATAAAAACTGCTACAGTTGTTTTTAACGATTTCTAACACGAACGATAGCTAATTGAAAGCTAATTACGCGATTGAAGAGAGCAAGCAATAGAAGCTTAACAGCAGATAAAAAGATGCTGTTTAAGACTTCTTATTTTATCGTATAACATCAATTGTTTAATAAAAAATCATATAAAAAGAAGCAGCATAAAAGCTAACGCTAGTTCTTGTCACAAATCTAAATGTTATAACATTTGTTTATTACTAATTCAACAATGTAATATAAAACGTAAACGTTTTGATCTTTATTAGGTCATCTTTGATATTTAAAAATTAACGCGCTAACTCAGTTTCGAATATAAGTTGCTTTTCAATTACACCGATTTTCAGAAAATTCTCACTTGTGACGTCATAACTCAATTGAATGCGCGTTCCTTAATTTGCATTCTGATAAATGAGATTTAATTGAGTTTTTGCCTACAGTCTACACAAGATCGAGATTGTGTGCTTTAATGAGTCTCGTAAACTCACTTTAAAAGTGAGATTATGAACAATATGAACCTGTGTTGTCATGTGATAACTTTTTACCAAAGTAAACAAATAATGATGTCATTAATCTGAGTATGAAATACTCAGCTCACTTCAGGCTCAGTTTCACTTGTGTGCAAATGCAAAGCAACTAATGAGGATGACCTAATAAAGGTCGAACCGTTTATACTTTATATTATATTGTTGAATGAATAAGAAATGAATATTATAACGTTTAGATTTGCAAGAATTAGCGTTGACTTTTATGCTTCTTTTTATATTTTGACTTAATTTTAAAGTTATAGCCAATTATATTATGTCTTTAAATATCTATTGTGTTATAAGTTATCATAAATTGTCAAATGTCGCAATAAAATCGGTGCTACTTATATGACACTTCCATAAGAAATACGGATTAAGTTGTTACGCATAATAGCGTTTCTAATGTTATTTAATTATGCCCATGTTTTTTGTTTCAAGTAATCGTCACGTATATGTTAGGAGGAGTAGGTGCCACTGCCGGTCCTCATCGTTTGTGGACTCACCAAGCTTATAAAGCAAAATGGCAGCTTAGAGTTATACTTGGTGTTCTTTATGCTTCGGCTGGCATGGTAGACGTTTATAATTATTGTTTTATTCGTTTTATGCAAGATAAAAAAATTTTTTTGTTACAATTAAATTCTTTCAGAACGACATTCATGAATGGGTACGAGATCATAGGGTGCACCACAAGTATACGGATACGGATGCAGATCCGCACAACAGTAATCGAGGGTTCTTTTTCTCTCACGTCGGTTGGCTGATGATGAAAAAACATCCAGATGTGATTCGAAGAGGTCGTCAGGTGGATATGAGCGATGTATTGGCTGATCCTATTGTTGCATTCAACATCAAGTAAGTTTGTGCAAAGAGTTAATTATGCAAAATAGTTTCATATTAGAAAAAAGACAAAAAAAAACGGGAAAGAAGGATATTATGAAAAGGCCTATTTTTTCTATGTCCGTGAAAAGTAAAATCAACATCATTTTTTATAATTGTTGAAGCAAGGAATCTAATGATGCTAGTTAAAATTACGTTGGATTACAAATTATATGACGGAAATTAGGCGTATAAGAAATTAAGTTTAAGGTTGAGAAAACATATAACGTCGTGTTATTCGTGATGAGACAGGTTACTAACTATATGTAGGTATTGATGAGATAATGGGGTACATCATATATGTTTCCATATAATTAAGGAAACAAATCTTCGGCTGAAGAACGCGTTATCTGATTATTTTCAAGTGCTCAACGAATATTTCAGTTTATATGCATCTCAGAAGCTGTTTGACTTTAAAATTTTTAATTTAACCATATTAAATATATGTATAATACTTCATGTTACAATATTTCTATATTATAGTTTAGGAGTAATTGTGCATTTTTATGGACACTATTATAACTGTATTGTTAAAATACAGCTAAAATATTTTCATGGACAATTTCTTTTCAAATTTAACTTGATCCTAATATGTCACTATGAAGATTCGCTATATCGTTATTGTTTTGTCCAAATACTATAATGTCCAAATAAAGAGATATTGAAGCGACGGTCAGATTTGATCGATGTCGATAAAACAAATTGTTAATTCCAAAGTAAAACATATGTACATTAAGTAAAACATTACATACATTAAGTGTTATATGTATTACGTACATTTCTTGCTCTGCTGCAGTGTCCTATATATCGCAAGGTTACCTATACAGCACCAAGTCAATTGATAGACGACTTTCAGTCGGCAGAAAAAGTTTAAAGTCGACTTTGTTAAAGTTAGACTGATTGTCGACAAATGTCTTGACTACAATTGGTTGTCAGTTAATCAATGCAGTCAATACAAAGTCAACTTTATCGCGACTATAAGTAGATAATTGTGAAAAGCATGTCCTGAAAAAAATTTTTATATAAACAAATTTACATTATTTGATATCACTCACAACTTATAAATTATATCGGATTTAATATTACCAGAAAATAATGCATCATACGGAATAATGCAAAAGTAGAATGTTTATATCGTATAAATAAAATGTATCTTCTCAAAAAGAGCCTGTTCAATAAATACATATAAAATTAACATTATAGAAATATATATGTAACATAAAGAAAAATTTATAATTGTATAATAAAATAAGTATGTGTCATAAAAGAAAATTTTGCAACTTGCCTGTTACAAAAAAATATTTTTCCGCGATACTTTGATTAAAACCGCTCGTATTATTTGCATTGACGATACAGAGCTATTGCGTATTTGATTGGTTGCTTAACGAGCGAGCATTTGTCGAAATGTCATATCGCTGTAAAAGACCTTTATGTTTACGTTAAACCAATGTGTGCGACAGTTTGAAATCTGTTTTATGCCTTGAATTTACACATCTGTTTCTTCTCAATCAGTGCAAAAAGTATTCGTACAAGGAAATTTTTTATAAAAAAAGTTTTATTTATAGAAAATAAACATTAATTAGCAATTTTATATAATGAATACATTCTGTTCTAACATAAATAAACGAGCTTCGCATGTATTCCTGTTTTAGAAGCTAAATTTCTCGATTGTACGAATACTTTTTGAGCATCCGAATTTTTAATTTATTTATAATTTTTATTTTTCAGATGATATGTTTTCTATAATTAATACATACCTTTTTAGTATATATAATTTTAAGAAACATACAGTCTATTTTATTCTTTATGAATAAATTGTTAATTACTCAGCAAGAAATGATCGTCAATAAAACGCCGAATCGACGTCAAATTAGTGTTGAAATCATCGTATCGAATCGACATCAATTCGATGACTCATTTCTCGCTAGATAATATTTACTTTTTAAAAATAAAGTTTTTTTAAAAAATATTTTCTCTGTACGAATACTTTTTACATTCATATATATATATATATATATAATTATATGCTAAAATATAAAATAAGTATCATTAATTGCATTATATTCTAGCCCAGTAAACAACAAATTACATGTAACGTACATACATGTTGATTGTAATTTCCCACTCCACAATATGTAACTAATAGTACATACATAACACATGTGTTATATTATAGTTGTATGTATTTGAGTGTGTTATATTATATAGCCATATTATTGAGTGGAAAATTACTTGGTGTTTGCTGGCAAAATACGTACGGCAAAAAATTATAATAAAAAAAACGTTTCCTTATAAATTCGGGAATTAATTTCATAGTACTTTGAAGCGAATTTAAACTAAACTGTATCACATTTAACGCTTCTTGATCTCTGCAATTGTATAGAAACTGTTTCTTCAATGTGATCCATAAACATTAACATTTAACGCATGTTAGCTGCAATTAGCTGTGACTTGTTGTGACATATTTGATTAATATAAGATAGTAATGCATTTCGATACGAGAATACCGTCTCAAAACTTTTCGTCTTCTTTATAACATTTCAGAGATTATCACACATATGTTATTTATTTTTCTCGTCTCGTCTTATCTTGTTATGAAAACAAATTTAAAAGAAATCTGTAAGTAATTTTAACTTAAGTTAAATCTTTTAAAATCGTATATTTAGATATAAATTCATTCTTAAGAAATACTGCTTTTAATATGTAAAATCAACTAAATCGGGTATATTTGTGTAAAGTAGTCTTTCAATTAAAAATCTCTTTTTAATTGACTCAATGTAATAAGCAAAGTAAAAAATGAATAACAGATTTCTTTATATTTACCTAAGAAACGACTGTAAAAATTCGAGAAAAATCGATGTCTGACCCTGAGACGTCGATCCTTGAGGTTTACTTATAAACAGGATTGGTAAAAAATATGTTTTGAACATGCCATATAGGTCAATTCTAAGCAGAATCGTAAGATTCGTAATGTGTTTTCGTAAAACTTGTAAGAACTTATGACTAGTATTCTAATTTTATGCGTATATATTGTAAGACGTACGATTTATTCGTAAATATCTACGATTTCTTGTAAATTTTATGGCTAGTAAGAAGAAATATTGTATAAAGGTATAAACACTTAAAAATTCTTACAAGTCTTACAGGAATATGTTACGATTCTGCTTAGAATTTTGGCATTAAACTATTTAAAACACATAAGCTTAATTGAGGTTTTTGAAACAAATTTGATAATGATACCATTCGAATAGAATAAAGTTTCAGATTTAAAGAATCTATTTTTTTAAATTATGGTACGATTATTTTTACGTAAATATGAACAAAAAAAATAAAAATAAAAATTCTCCTTCTATTTAATCAAATTCAAATAAAACTGAATTTGACCGAAAAAATATTTATTTCTATGTTAGGCTCAAAACTTTTCAAACGATCCTCGTACATATAATAATAAAAAGAAAGTTGACAATTATTGTAAGTCAACTATATGAAAGTCGAACATGAAAGACAACTTTTAATTCGTCGAAAATAAACGACTTTAAACCAACTTACAGTCAGAAGTTGACAAAAACCGTCCTATTATAAAAACAGTTGATTAAAAAAACTTAAAGTCGACTTCAAAAATTTTTATAAATATATCCGTATAATTGCAGATAACAAATTTTATGCAAAATTTCATCATATAATTTCATAAATGTTGTTCTGTAGAAGTTTGATTCAACTCGAAAGTATGTATTCATTATCAAGATATATTTTTGCAAGCCTTCTCAATTTTAGAAATTTTTTTACGCAGATTTTTTTACGTAAGATATAAAACTGTCATGAAAATTACATATTGTAGTTAATTTATGCTATTTTGCAGATATTTTCCGATATTAAAATTTATGTTCGCTTTCCTGCTTCCGGTGATGTTGCCTGTATACGCATGGAATGAGACTTGGTATAGAGCTTTCGTGTCGCAGAATATTATTCGTTATATTCTCCTTTTAAATGCCATATGGAGTGTCAACAGTGCGGCTCATATTTGGGGTTCAAAGCCATATGATGCGTAAGCAGATAATTAGTATCCATATTATTCACACATAATAAACTTGATCAGAAGACATAAAGCCATTTTTTACCATTTCCATCTTTTACCATCTTTTGCCATCTTTTGCCATTTTGTATCGTCTAAGAATAATTTTGTTTCATTTATTTCAACGGCAGGCATATAAATCCGACAGAGAATCGATGGGTTAACTTGTTTACGGGCGGTGAAGGACGGCATAATTATCATCATGTCTTTCCGTGGGACTATAAGGCTGCCGAGTTATACGGTTCTCCAACCACAATTTTTATTAACTTCTTTGCGAAAATCGGGTGGGCGTACGATCTCAAAGAACCGTCAAAGGAGCTTGTAAAGACCATCGTGATGAAAAAGGGTGATGGAAGTCATTCTTTGTGGGAAACTGTGCCATATCCAACTAATAAAATTAAATAATAAAAGTGACAGAGATTTATCTCATTTTTATGATAGTTTTTTTGAATCAGTTAACAAATGGACGCGATTACAATAATTCACAGGTTGTTAATATAATAATATAAATTTAAGTTTTTTTTTATATTGTAATATTTCTTTGATCTTCCGTGGTCCAAACGGAGATTCAAAGACCCAGGTGAATATTCAATTTTAAATTATTCGTTAAACCAATTAGACCAGTGCTCGCAAAGATTTTCACATTTCAGTGGTGGGGGTCGCTCGCCGGAATCGGTCTAAAATGTGCAAACCCTTGCGAGCACTGAGTTAGTCGATAAACGGAAGAGATCGGCTCTCTTGCCATTGATCTAACAAGGACTTATCAGCCAAGTACGCTGTAGTTTGTCACTCGTGTTTCGTACAGTTACTAAAAATTGAGCGTATGATACCAGTGACCCGTTTGGACCAGTGAAGTTATTTTTTATGTAAATGAAATTATTGTATTTTTTGTTATTTTTAATCTTTATTTCGATATGTAAAGAATGTGAATTACATATATAACGATGCATTACAATTTGACTAAAGCTGCGTTCGTTTTGGCGCTCACGGCGCTTGTACGCATCAATTGTCCTTGTTTAATATTTAATAAACAATAAGGATAAAACGACGTTTAAAGCATTGTGAGCGCCAAAGCGAACACAGCCTTAGTCAAATTCGTGCGTTCTGATAAATAAGTTAAATATAACGCTGTGTTCTCTCTTATACACGTTTAAACACTTCTCGGTGTGGTATTTCACTTAATATTATTATAAAATTCTTATTTTATCTTTTACATTAAAAATATATATAATTGTGACAATCTTGCGTTTCGCGGGTTTTCTCCGTGTTTAGATCCATTCTTGGAATGCCAACGTTTCGTGAACCTTGCAGTTCACTTCATCAGGGCGAGAATATTAATATATATAATTTTGATAACAAGGATGTAATAGCTATCGAAAAATGCCACCTCTTGTTGAAGTTTATTATGGCCTTTCCGATAAAAAATTTTTCATATATGAATATACATATATAAATGTTATGGGTTACGGGCAAAGTCGGCATAGTGGGCAGTGTTAACATTACCCGAGTTGCCTGTTGTACAATGTCAGTATTATCCACTTGCGGACTTTGACTGTAACATATATAAACATATATAAACAGTCATAAAAATTTGTAATAATACAAAAAAAAGAAGGTTATATTAGATATGTTATAGGCATATTTTATGTATAATTATGTATGTTTATGAATATTTATATATGTTTATGTATGTTTACATATATTCACATATATGTATTAATACATAAAAAATTTTTTACCGGGTTATTTCATCATTTGACTGCAAATGTGGATAACAAATGAATCTTTAATAGTGAAAAGCAAAAAACCTTGACATTAATAATTATGATAAAAATAGTTAGGAAAAAAATCTTCAGCATCGTAATACTTTTTGCCGATTATATTGTAAGTCTTTACGGTCATAGCTATGACTTTTTATCTCATAAATATGAAAGATATTCCATAAAGACGGAATAACATGATACTCGATTTCTTGAATGATAAGCATGTACACGTGCATGCACACATGTATGCTGCTATGCTAGCTTTAATGTGTATACAGTTTGACAAACAACTATTAAATTAGCAATTGTTTTTTCTGATTGGTGTATGTAAGAAAATAAGCTAGGAATAATCCATAATAAATATAAAAATCATGCATATATAACAGGCAGCGCTCAATGCACACATGAACAAATTCTAGTATACAATGTATACATCAGAGCAGGTATGACTGTACGCATGTTATCATTTAAGAAATCACGAGCATCATGTGATTCCACCTATACACTTACGCGATTGAAGAGAGCAATTAAAAGCTTATAATTCTTCTACATAAATTTACTTTAAGTTATTTTTACAAGAAACATAATGTAATTGACATTTTTTATTATGCAAATGCTGTTTATATGTTTCAGTTAATTATTTGTAAAACGCGCTAATGCATTAGTTTGTCATACAGCGTTGCAAGCATCGCATGTCACTGAAGATATCAATATAGCACGCACAGTAAGTAATGCAGAAGTTTGAATTAACCCATTATCTTTTCGGATTTGAAGATATCGGATTCTTTAATTAATGGAAGAGACTCAATTAGCGATTCAGAAAACAAAAAATACATATTATAAAGAAAGATAATAAAAAAAAATACTTATGAAAAATGTCAAATGTATAGCAAACATCCTTAAGTGTATACAAGGTTTATATAAAAAATAGTTATTAATTTTAAAAAATAGTAAAAAATAAATTTATAATTTAATGATAATTTTTAAATTTATAAACATATATCAATGTTCTGTTTTGTTATGTCTATAAAATTTTAAAGAAATATAACTTGATCACAACTATGTAGGTATTACGTATAGTTATATTATAGTTATGTTTAATATTTAAATGCCGGCCCTTATTGAGGCTCGTCAAATCCTTAATTCATTTAAGACATTTAATAAACAGAGAATATATGTATAACCTTTTTTTATTTTTTTTTAAATAAACAAAAAGCGTTATCAAAGAAGTAAGAAGTTTTTTTTAACTTTTTTTAACATTAATTATGCAGTTCTTAAAAAAATAAATTTTAAATTATTTTATAATAATTATCAAATCTATTAATAATGTAGATTTTAGTTATATAGCTGTACTAACATAGCTATATAACATCCAAGTTATTATTATCAGATTATTATAGAATGTATTAGATAATTTATGTATTAGATGATATACCTACTATCAATTAATAGTATTTAACATATTTTTTCATGTATCTTTCTTTATATACATATAGTTATTATACATATATTATTTTTTATATACATATAGTAATTTTTTATATACATACAATTATAAAAAATTCTATTAACGTAACTGCTTCTTACGATTATGTGATATCGTCACATATATGTAATTATAAAATAATTTCATATAAATTTATTTTTTTATATTCAAATATTTTCTTAATATAAATAAAACGAATATGCTACATAAATATGTTTGTCAAAAGCATTAATATTTGAGCCTTTTCATTTTAAAACAATTCTACTTACGAACGATATTTTACAATTAGCTATTTCTATAACAATAATTGTTCAACCGGTAATTGCTTTATGGATAATTACTAAAATAATTAATTCTTTGAGGTTATCAGTTATACTATAAGTAAGGACAAATTATTATGTGCAGTTTGTGTGCATGAAGAGGTAGAATATATATATTTAAAATATATTTATATTACAAATAGAAAAATAAAACTGAATTTGACCGAAAAACTACTTGTTTCTATGTTAGGTCTCAGAACTTTTCAAACGACCTCGTACTTAAAAAATTACAAATATTGAAGAATACAAATTATTTTTGATACTGCGTATCAAATATTCTATTCTATGCGTATTCTATTAAATATTACAGTGTGCTATTGCTTATCTTGTATGAATGATAAATTTAATTTTTAATTGTTGCTTGTATTGAAAAAGAATAATCTCAAAGATGATATACATGAAAAGACAACAAAAAGGATTAAATAAACTGAGTGACACGGATCGCTCATCCAATAATTATCTTCCTATTATTAAAAGTAGGGGAGACCGGGGCTGGTTGTCGTATAGGGTTGATTGTCAAAATGCTTATAACTCAAAGAGGACATGGCAGAAAAATCTCTTTTTTTGACTGTAAATAGCTGATATAATATTAATTTGTTGTGTGAAATGGTTTGTACCACAAACATTGTATATATTATTTATAAAGATTTTTAAGAAAATGAAGTTGGTGAGTAAATTTTTCTTATCACCTATTTTGTTATCTGACAAGTCTTTGACATTATTAATCGCGATATCCCTGTATTCATAGAAAATGACATATCTTAGAAGATCTTTGCTACAATTAATTAATCATTATCCTGACAAAGTTTGTGAATACAATCTTTTTTATTAAACATGGCTAAGTGGGATAGATTGACTAAAATGAGATGAGGTGACAATTAATTTCAAAATCTTTAGAGAACACATTTTTAGAGGGTATACTTACCAATTAATATATTATAATAAAAGCAAGAGAAGGGCTACGAACCATAAGAAAACAATATATAAATAATAGATATAATAAAATTAATAAGAACATTTTATATTTCGAGCGACATGAAAAGTTTTTATATTCGGACAGATACTATATAAGGATTATTGGACACTATAACATACTTTATAAATTTAAAGGTAGTTTAATTCAACTTTATCTATCATACGATCAAATTATCCATATATGATTTCATAAACAGACATTAATTGCTCTCAGATCTTCATATTTTTATATCAATATATTCATTATCTCACCGTTTTTATAGACTTTGACTTGATATTATTATAATTGCGATACTTCGAATATTCTTAGGCACAATGACTTTGTTAAATAAGAAGCCTTTCATATTAACATCTCATGACACGAGCTATATCATTGTTTTTGGATTTTATATCATCTTGATAACGACAAGATGCGATCAAGTGACCATTGTACATTCCGTCCTTAGCGTAAGACGCACGATTGAGAGAGAAAGCGTAATTATACGTAATGTCGGCTCGCGGTGTCCTTTCGCTGTCTCACACATTTGTTACTAGCGCGAGTGAGATCCTCCGGTGTCTCCCGCTCGCCAATATTCATAATATTTTTATTATGCACAAAATGATGTAATTATGCATAAAAATTCTTAATACTGTAAAAAATTTTTGTGCATAATTGTGTAGCGTCGCGCGCCGAACGCCGAGGGACACCATTCCTGCCGGTGCGTATACATCCACTAGAAGTTTGTACTTAATTTTTTTTCATCTTTTTATCTATTAATTTTAAATTATTGTTTATAATTTAAATATGTATATCGTTATCACTTTTGTATGTTTATTATTGAGAATGACCCGATCGGGCTCAAAACGCCATTTGTATTATTATTTTTAATTTTTTTTCTCTTATTAATTATATTATATCTATTATATATATATTGTTTTCTTATGGTTGGTAGCCTTTCTCAACGTTTTTATTATTAATTTATATTAATTGAACCATATTACACGATGTATTTTAATATATTATATTTCAATGATAAGTATGACTGTGTGTGTGTTGTATAAATGCTATACATAAATATAAAGAACGCCAATAATCGGTCAAAGTTAGATGTTATGAATATAATACATATTCTTAATTTTTAAATTTAATTATCTCAGATGTGACTGTGCGCCGAAATGCTACTGCCAATTTTAGAACGTGTGACACCCAACCCAGAACACGGGGTTAATTGTCACATTTTCGCAGCTTCATTTAAAATTAAATAACTTATTTTTATGATATGATGAATTCACGAGTAATATTTTTTTTAATACTAAAGGATATAGAGGTATTATAACGTATATAATATTTCAAAATCAGGCATCCACTTTTTTTTTAAATCACTAATCAAAAACTGTCAACAACCGGTCCTTATCTCTTTTATATCCTCTCTAACACAACCAACACTTCAGCACTAAGTTATTGTCAACCATCACATTCTTTTTTTAACGGTGGCAAGATACAGACGACTAAATATTTTAATATTGCAATAATTCTTCCATCGTAATTAAGTTAATTGTGACATACATAAAGAAGTAGTGTATGTTTTTCAATAATTATACGGGTACACGAAAATATAATTTAAGTTAAGATTATCTGATTAATTTGCATACAATTATTTATTAATCATGTATATTAGAAATTGAAACTCTTGTATGTATTGTTGAAAAACACGATATTAAGATCGAACATCTATCAATAATAAGATTGAAAGACCGCTAATGTTAAACATAATGCTTTAAATTAAGAAGCTCCATAACGGTCAGAACGTTAAGATATTGAACAACGACGGTAGGCAAAATCGGTCGAAATGTGCAACTCGGCTACAGGTCTGGGTACCTATCATGGAACAAAGTCGAAACGGAATGGATTCCGATCGGAATTATTCCGTTTTCCCTAGAAAACACAGTAGAAATCTAGAGAATAATTGAATAATTCCGATCGGAATCCATTCCGATTTTGTTCCACATGATAGGTAACCTGTTTTAAATTGACAACACACTGTCAAAACGTGTCAGAACATTCTCTCGATTCTTCTTCTGTTTTTATAATATAGTTTTTATAATATTTTTTATAAATAAAAAACGACGC
>NW_017257208.1:831231-852804 GCF_001594055.1 Mycetomoellerius zeteki
GCTCTAAAAACATTCACAAACGATACGTACAATCTCATCTTTCGCCGCTTATTTAAATTTAACATCGATAATCTATAAAACGATTTCAATATAATATTTTAATAGACATTTAAATCAAATCCTACATTAATATATATTATTATTAAATCAATGTTTTAAACAATTAACGTTTTTCACATTGATATCCAGTGTAGGCTTATGTGCTCCTTATTAATTATTATTTTAATTGTTGATTTGAAAAAAAAAGATGACAATTATTTGTTATAGCTATTTCTTAACAGCGTGAAGCAGATTTTTTGGATTTTCGGTCGAGTAATTCGAAAACAAAGATGGCATCAAATATTGTAAGCCCAGATTCAAAAATACTTACGGAGAAAGATTTACAAAATGAGGAATTTTCTATTACTACAAAGATGATAGATGAAAATAACAAGAAAAACAGAAGCGAGAGCTGTATTAAAACTGAAGGCTGGTTCAAGACGGAGCCCAAATGGTTTAACATCATAACTATTTGTCTTCTCCACTTATGCTTCGTACATGCCTGTTTTACTTTTAACTTTTTCGAAAATCTGATGACGACTGCTTGGGGTAAGTATTCTTTGGAAAATTCTTTCATTAATTTGATTCCTTGATATCCTAAAAAAACTACATAATAAAAAAGTAAAATTTAGACCACCAACGAATTAAAATTGTAATGTATGTTTATAAAAAATGCCAGTTGTTTTTAACGATTTCTAACAGCTGCAAATTGAAAACCAATTGATTAGACTTACACGACTGAAGAGATCACGCAATAGAAGCTTAACAGTAGACCAGTAAATTGCTGTTAAAAATTTCTCATTTCTATTGTACAATATCGATTGTGTCATAAATTATCTTGAATTGTCAAATCAGTGCTACTTACACGGTGCTCTTAAGAAATACGGATTATTATTCACAATTTTAAAGCATTTCTAATGTTCTAAGCGTTTCTAAAGTTAACCTTTTTTGTTTCAAGTGTGTGGCATGATTACAATAGCAGGAAATGGCGTGACCGCCGGTGTTCATCGTTTATGGACTCATCGATCTTATAAAGCAAAATGGCAGCTTAGAATTATACTTGCCGTCTGCTATGCTTCGGCTGGCATGGTAGACGAACGTTTATAATTACCGTTTTATACATTACAAGATGAAAGAATTTTTCTTTACAATTGTATTCTTTTAGAATGACATTTTTGAATGGGTGCGAGATCATCGGGTGCACCACAAATATACAGATACGAATGCGGATCCGCATAACAGTAAACGAGGATTCTTTTTCTCTCATGTGGGTTGGTTGATGACGAAGAAACATCCAGATGTGATTCAAAAGGGTCGTCAAGTCGATATGAGCGATATATTGGCTGATCCTATTGCTGTATTTACTATCAAGTAAGTTTGTGCACAGAGTTATATAATTATATGAAATAGTTCCACATTGGAAAAGACAAAAGAAACTAGGAGGAAAGAAGAGTATTACGAAAATGTTTTTGCTATGTCCTCGCAAAATGTGTATTTGTAATTACGATATCTTTCTATAGACTTCTCAATTTCCCCGAACATAGGACATTTATGAAATTATATAACCAAATCTTGTATAAAATTTGTAACTTGCATTTATAAGGGTATATTTTCAAAAACACATGCAGAAACTGCATCTAATATCTTCTAAAATGTTAATAACTTTTGTGCAAGATTTCATGATATAATTTCATAAATGTTGTGCTATAGAAGTTTGATTCATTTTGAAAACATCCGGGAAAAAATGCGTGATCATATATAGTATAATCATATATGAAGACCTCCATACATAATCATGTATGGATTTTGATCTGACATGATCGTGCATCATCATATATGGTCGTACACAATCATGTACGAGCATACATAGCCATGTACGATTACGTACGATCATACATGGTCGTGTACAATCATATACAATCATACATGTTCATGCACGACCCTATACGATCATGTGTAATGCACGATCATGCGTCATGCACGATCATGTCAGGTCAAAATCCATGCATGATCATGTATGGAGTCTCTATACATAATCATATATGATCATGCATGAACATTTTTTCCCGGGTATACATTTAGTATTCCGATATTTTTTGCAGCCTCCTTTAGAAAGTCTTTTATATAAATTTTTTTACGTAAGATATAAAACTGTGATGAAAATTACATGTCGTAATTAATTAATGCTATTTTGCAGATATGCTCCGATATTAAAATTTATATTCGCTCTCCTGCTTCCAGTGATGTTGCCTGTGTATGCATGGAATGAGACTTGGTCTAGAGCTTTCGTGTCGCAGATTTTTATTCGTTATGTTTTGGTTTTAAATTTCACATGGAGTGTTAACAGTGTGGCTCATATCTGGGGCTCAAGGCCATATGATGCGTAAGCCTAATAATTAATATCAAAATTATTAACATATAATAAATTTGATCCAAAAAATCCAAAGCTTTTATCATTTTGTATCACCTAAGAATAATTTTGTTTTGTTTATTTTAACGACAGGCACATAAATCCAACGGAAAGCTTAATCGTCGATTATGTTACGTCCGGTGAAGGATCGCACAATTATCATCATGTTTTCCCGTGGGACTACAAGGCTTCCGAGTTTCACAATTCCGTAACCACAAATACCATTAAGTTCTTTGCGAAAATCGGCTGGGCGTACGATCTCAAAGAACCGTCGGAGAAGCTTGTAAAGATTGTTGCGATGAATAAAGGTGATGGAAGTCATCCTTTGTGGAAAGCTGTACCATATCCAGCCAGTAAAATTGATTAATAAAAGTAACAGAGGGTTGTCTCATGATAGAGAGTTTTTTGAATCAATTAACAATAAATGTACACGATCAAGATAATTTCTTTAAATTTATTTAAGATATAATTCATAAAAATTTGATTCAAATTTGAAATTAAGTTAAGTTAACATAATAATGTTGTTATAATATTGTAATATAGAGGGAGATCATCGATACCGCTTTGTTTTTAGACAATATTTCTTAAATAAGAGGTAAAAATATAACTTCAAAAACATAAATACAAACTAAAAAGTGTCTTCTATTAGATAGTATAAGCAGTTTTTGTAATACTGTTTGCAATTTTACAATAATTAAGTTTTTCGTAAGTTATGCAAAAATGAGCGTCTGACAAAATGGACTCCAAAACTGACACAGTAGGCAATAATGCTAATATTCCTAATCTATAAATAAAGATATATCCTATTTTGTAAAGAAAACTAATGCATGAAACTATAAACATTTAAAATGACATAATATTATCAATAATACAGTCACTATTATTTTAGTTACGCAATTTGCAAAAGAACACCATAAGAATTTTCTTCTCGGATTCATAGAATTTGTTTTTAGCTGATTTGGTATAGAAATAAGCCAAAAATATATGAATTGTGAGTTTGTACTTCTTTAATTAGCTAAACAGATCACGTTTTTATTAGTATTAATAAGGTGCAAAGATTAATTTTTAAGAAATAAAGGGATGTCTCTTTAGGAGACCTATGTCAGTATCGGTGACCTTCCTCTAATATAACAATAATGTTATATAATAATAATATTAACATAATAATATAAACTTGATTGTTTTTTAGGTTTTCCAGTAGCACATGTTGGTTTATGTACGTTTCCTAAACGCTTGTACATTAAATATGTTTAGGAAACATCTATAAATCATATATGAACCAAAATAGGTGCTACCTGGACTGTAATATTTCAGTAGAAGTAGATATTATATATATATGTATATATAAGAGGGCAAATCAATAAGTACAATAGTGTTTGAAGACAGGTGACGTTGCTGATGCAAGTTGGCATTACCATTGTGTACTACCATCTTTCAAATGACGCCATACAAAATTTCAGAGTGATTCATGCAATAGTCTTGATTTGACACCAATTCGTAGTGAGAGTGTTTGATATTTTCTGATACAATGGAAAAAGAATAATATCGATCCGTGATTCGCTTTTTATTTTTGGATGGAAAAACGTGCGAAGAAATAAAAATGAAGTTGGATGCCGTCTATGGGAACCCTTCACCATCTCTTCATCGACTGCATGGGGAAAAGCAAAACTATCACGGGGCAGTACTATGCTGACTTATTGGGCTGATTCGATGTTGAATTGAAGAAAAAACGCCCCCATTTGGCGAAAAAAAAGGTGTTGTTCCATCAGGACAATGCACCGGCTTACTCCTCCGCAGTCGCCACAGCCAAATTGGTCGAATTGCGGTACGAATTGCTGCTGCATCCACCGTACTCTCCGGATTTGGCCTCCTGCGACTTCTTCTTGTTTCCAAACTTGAAAAAATGACTCGGTGGAAAAAGATTCACGTCGAATGAGGAGGTCATTGTCGAAACAGAGGCCTATTTTGTTCGACAAATCGTATTTTTCGGAGGGGGGTTAAAAAAATGGCAAAAACGTTGGGAAAAGTGTATCCTCTTAAAAGGGGATTACGTTGAAAAATAAAAAAAAGTTTTGTGAAAATCTTGCGTCTTCATTACTAACATCTTGCAGCAATACAAGCATTGCATCTGTCAAACACGGCTCTTGTAGCAGCCAGGCCTTTAAAGCATTACCGTTGCAGAAACCGTATACAAAAACCATATCAGCATATTCACTATTAGAATACGTACGCGGCATATTGCAAAAGACAAAATTCATCTACTATTAAAGGCTTTCAAAGAGCGACTGACAAATTCATAACAGAAAGTGGAAAATGTAATCAAATATGTCGGTGCTAGATATGGCAAGAAATGTAAACATTTTTTTTCGATTTCTCTGAAACGGAGCAAAAACGAGCATATGTCTATAGGACTTTTTTTCTTAGTTTTTTACTCCTCTACACGCTCCCGAAGTTTTGCGATTTAATTTGGAAACACCCTGTATATACGAAATCCCAAAAGTGTTTGATCTCTACGTATGTTTTTGTCCTTGGGCATCTTATTGTGGAAAACAGATATTCAGTATTTAGGTGGACTTTTAGGAATACCCCACCAAGCGACACAACCCAACAGCTGTTCAGTCGGCAACAGTTTATGGTAGTGTCGACAACACGACATCGATTGTACGAAGGTGACGAAGTTGGACAATGCCGTGTTTAGTTGAAAACTTCTGAATCAGGTGAATGAGCAGGTGCGTTATCGTTTAGTCATTGTGAAATGCGACGCTCGGAGTTTTCGACACTCACACGATCATTGTCTGAGCAGTTGTTGGGTCGTGCCGCTTGGTGAAGGTATTTCTAAAAGTCCACTTTAAATACCTGTTTTCCATAATAGGATGCCCAAGGACCAAAATATACGCAGAGATCGGATACTTTTGGGATAGAACTCGTATATACAGGGTGTTTCCAAATTAAATGGCAAAACTTCGGGAGCGTGTAGAGGAGTAAAAAACTAAGAAAAAAAGTCCTATAGACATATGCTCCTTTTTGCTTTGTTTCGCAGGAAATCACGAAAAAAGAAAAAAATATATTTAATTTATTATTTTAATTATTTTATTTATAAACTTTTTAATGAAGATTTTGTTCGAAATGTGCACCTCTTGCAGCAATACAAGCATTGCATCTGTCAAACACGGCTCTTGTAGCAGCCACGCCTTTAAAGCATTACCGTTGCAGAAACCGTATACAAAAACCATATCAGCATATTCACTATTAGAATACGTACGCGGCATATTGCAAAAGACAAAATTCATCTACTGTTAAAGGCTTTCAAAGAGCGACTGACAAATTCATAACAGAAAGTGGAAAATGTAATCAAATATGTCGGTGCTAGATATGGCAAGAAATGTAAACATTTTTTTTCGATTTCTCTGAAACGGAGCAAAAACGAGCATATGTCTATAGGACTTTTTTTCTTAGTTTTTTACTCCTCTACACGCTCCCGAAGTTTTGCGATTTAATTTGGAAACACCCTGTATAGTATATAAAATGTATGTATAAAAATTTACAAAAATCCGCGATTAAGTTTATTAAAAACGTATTTATTACGAACATCTGTTTCATCGTCATCTTATCTAAATTGTGGAAAATCACAAACAGAGAAGAGTAAGGAGAGATGTCAAGTAGTAGCCAAGTAGCAATAAAATTAATAGAATTTTTATAAGTATTAACTTATTTTTTTATTTGTTAAAAATACATTTACGGAATACAACTTTATTACGTTTAATTGAATTTGGCGTGAAATACCTGGCGTCTAGGCGCAAAGAGAGTACTTTAAACTTCAGATAGATAGCAGGTCAAATCTCATTTCAAAATAAGAATTTAGAGATATAGAACCTCAAACTTTTTTTCGGAGTTAAATTGTTTTTGATGACTACGAACGCCGTTATAAAGTGCTTGCAAAGCATAAATCTTTTTATACTTCGTTATCTGAAAGAAAGATGTTATTTCCATACATACTGATTATTGCGAAGAATATTACTAAGGCCTCGGTAATCTAAAGGCTTAGGACGCTCACATGGAATGTTTAATTAGAGATCTCGGCCGAGGTAATATTTTTCGTAATATATTTACATTAGTAGTGAAAAGAATGGGCTATGAGCCAGTTATAACAAAGAATCTTTAATAAAACTTCTTACATACATGTATACATGCAAACGAACGTTTCGACCCCGATCGGGTCATTTTCAATGCAAAATAAACAAAATTATAAAGTTGTCAGAAGATTTAGCCAAATTATAACGTCCAGTATCGAAATCAGTTACATCAATGACATGCGGTCCATATTTAAAATTGGCGGAGATCTCATCTCACTCTTTTTTTACTATCATCCAATCTTACAAATAAATAATAAATTAACAATACGTTATAAATTAACTTAAATTACAAAACAAGTAAAAATATCTACCTTAAAATGTCTCAACGATGTCAGTTAGACGTAGAGAGGAAACGCACTTACAACGTTATATTATATAAAAAGTAAGCCATAATACACATGGGTCTTGGATTTGTATTATGGGTTACTTTTTATATAATATAACGTTGTTAAGTGCGTTTTCCTCTCTACGTCTAACTGACATCGTTGAGACATTTTAAGGTAGATATTTTTACTTGTTTTGTAATTTAAGTTAATTTATAACGTATTGTTAATTTATTATTTATTTGTAAGATTGGATGATAGTAAAAAAAGAGTGAGATGAGATCTCCGCCAATTTTAAATATGGACCGCATGTCATTGATGTAACTGATTTCGATACTGGACGTTATAATTTGGCTAAATCTTCTGACAACTTTATAATTTTGTTTATTTTGCATTGAAAATGACCCGATCGGGGTCGAAACGTTCGTTTGCATGTATACATGTATGTAAGAAGTTTTATTAAAGATTCTTTGTTATAACTGGCTCATAGCCCATTCTTTTCACTACTGATTTATTCTGATTGAGCCATATAGATAATTTATATTTACATTAACTTTATTTACAGATTTCCAATATAGTAAGATCTCTTTAACCGATGCTCATTAAGCATCAAAATTTAATTGCGATATCAGTAGTTTAGCTGCGTTTTTAAATCAGAAAAATTAATTCGGCGCGCAGTTCAAGTAACTATAAATATGGTATATATACATGTACATACATATAGTATACACAATTTCACATTGTATTATTTAAACATTAAAGATCCAGCTTCGTTATAGGTCTTTATTTCTTATTTCCTATTGGTTGTATTTTTACATATACGATCCAATAAAGATTTTTATTATTCATAAAACTTTTTTATTAGAAATATTTTTTTATATTATATTTTTCATTACTTCGGAAATATTCGCACAGACATAAACGTCGATTTTTTTTCAAGGAAGTTCCGGAATCAGCGTTATGACAAAACTCGAATGAAGAGTGTTCGTGTCTTTTCGATCAATTTTCCCGCGAAAGCGATCCCAGAATATCTCAGCGTGTAAGGGCAGAATATCTAAGCGTGGAACTCAGCATTTACGTCCGTCGGTTCTGCTGGTGGCGCATGCGAAATTGCGAAAGACCAATTATAGTAACATCGCGCATTAGCTATTTCTATCGCTCTCGCGAATTAGGACAATCCTCTCCCTTTGTCTGACTGCGCGACTGCGCGAGTGACCGAATATATGCTTTCGCGCACTTCCCTTAGGAGGAAGAGACCCGGCTTGGGGATATTTCGCTATAACGATGATCGATTTGCACTTGGAGTCCAAATCACGAGAGCGTAAGTTATTCTCAGCGAACACGGCGTTTGCAAGATTTTCATTGTCAACGTTTGTGTATGTATACGCGTGCTTTGCTCCATGACGAAGAAATGCAAAGTGGTCTCTCTTCGTGATCCGTGAAACAAACCACGACATCTTTGATTCGATGTGGACTCTCGATAATAAACTCTCCAATATCGACGTTACACCGAGGGTGAGTGACTCATGTATTCGCGAACGTAATTTGGTCGCTGCAGATCGAACTGTATTGTTTTTGCGTCAAGATTTCCGTCATACCTGAAGGCAACGCTGAATCTGGAGGAAGATCTTTGATCGCGATAACTCGCAGTATTAACGACCAAACCGAAGATTTCCGCTCGCATTCTGATTCGAAATCTCAGTTGCTCGGCCGTCTTGAAGTGTAATGCAGATTCCTGTACTGTTAAAAAAAAGGAAACTGTGAAAGTGATCTCTCAAGCCCGACTCTTATCGCTGCTTTGCCCTCTATTTCCCATTCTTTCTGTAAGAGCACATCAGTTTCCGCGGAACAACAGATTCGCAACAAAAGTGTTTCCACCCCTAAAATCGAATATAAACAGCTTAAAAAAATTGTAATTAGGTCCATCTGTTCTAAACTTATGCAAAGTTTCAGATTCTTTTTTATTTTACACTTGTCGACTTCTCTTGTGAGTAAACAGATCTGTATAATTTATAGTACTTATATTTCTCGCTGCATCACGACTGACACTCATAAATCATGATCTCATTGACCATACAAAGTAAAACAGCTTGTGAGATTTATCTTCACGATTTTCCAAATTGGTGCTTTTTAAGTAATTTTAGCGTTAACTTTTCTCCTCTTGCTAAAGTATCGCATAAGATGACATATCTAAATAGACTAGAAGACGAAGTTTTGCATTTTTATTTTTCAAAATTTAAGGTTCTCAGTGTATTACATTTTTAAAAATGATATTTACAAACGAGTAAGGAAATAATGAATAACGCACAAATTGACGCGAATCCATATAACGCACACACAAAGAATTCTTATTTTCTCATATCGATTAGCTTCTGGTTCATAAGCCTCTCGATGTCGCGGTCAGAGGTCAGAGGTACTACAGATGCGCGATTGCAGTAATCAGGACATATTTATATACAATACATTATTCTATTGCACTTTCTGAACTAGTACACACAGTGCCATAAGTTGAAGTGAAACGAATATCCGTTTGTTCCACTTCAACTTATTGCACCAGTTCAGAGTGCATCAATAAAACACAGACCTATAGATGCATTCGTGGTATTTCAAAGTACGACAAAAATAGCTTATTATCGCGGGAATAAGAATCAGCTAATTATATGTGTGATAATTTAGTTGCTACTAAATACCATACAACATAAGATCAAATAACGTAACAATTTGTTTAGATATGTATATTGCGAAATCTGGATTATTAAACGGAAGTAGTGTTAACCTTCCTGAAAATGGTATTTAATTGCTGGAATTTAATTGCTGAAAATGGTATTTAATTGCAAATTTGTTCGAGTAGTTTGGAGAAGAAAGAAGGAATAGGAAGAGCGAAGTGAGGAGGGTGAAGAGGGGTTGCGATTTTTGGGAATTGGAAAAATTACTAATTGCTTCCAGGAGGTTGGAAAAGTGTTACAAGATAAGAAGTGATTGAAAATATGAAGGAGAGATAATCAAGATATTGTGAATGACAGAGGATTATATGTCCTGAAGAGTCGTGCAGATTGGCGGAAGTGAATTTTGTGCGCTTAAATATTAAACATCGATAGCTGTGATAAGAGCAAAGGTAAAGGTTTTTGAGATGTTATGGGTAGACGGTAGGAACAAACAGGATGACACAAAAGTAGAAGAAGAACTTGGAAAAGAGTCAATGAAGTGTTTGTTGAGAAGATATGGATTGAGAAGATGGATTAAGAAGATAGGTAGGTACACCAAAGTAAAAATTTCCGAGGGAAAATCCGAGGGAAAGTCGAAGTCCTTGGGTGTACGACGGCAGAAGATGAGAAGATGACACCGAGAAGACGGTGAGACTCAGTGGAGAGGAATTTAATAGAAAGACCTATTTTCATGACGAATAGTGGCAGTTATGAAGCTGTCTGTAACGCAGCCGGTCATAAAGTCTTGAAACAAGCATGCTTGAATTTATCAAAAGCGCGAGACTCTTATGCTATAAACTTTTTAACTGCCGCATTTAGCAACGGTGTAAACAACCTGGTCACACGATCGAAGATATCGAAGTAAAATAATACGATGTAGAATGGGTAGAAAAAAAAGTGTCGCCAATTCACATGTGCCTAATGTTGATTTGTTACGATATTTATAGACTAATTTCAGGGGCAGGAATAGGATCACATCTTGTCATTATGGCTACGTTTACACCGTGCATTTAGGCCGCGGCCTATACAATAGATGTCCTTGTTTATCTTGTAGGTTAAACAAAGACACCTATCGTATAGGTCGCGGACTAAACGCATGGTGTAAACGTAGCCATTAATGTCATAATACAAGGCCTACTCGTTTTCCGATATTTGCTTTCCGATATTAGAAAAACAATAAACTGTGCTTGGCTGTTGCTGAAGTTCTATACATCCATTTAAGGGGATCCTAAAGACGATTAATTATATTTAAAATAGCACTTACAAATGATTTACGAGTCAGTGACACATCACTACATTAATATCTCATTCACGCATGCCACACGTACGCATAAATTTTCGTATAACAATTACATTTTAATTAGACGTCTAAGACCAGTATTCATAGTCGGTTCTTATTTCAATACCGTCTTAAGTAATATCTTAATACCAATGCGGTCCTCTGATTGGTTCGTAACATCTCAAGGCAGAACTTAAGACGGTCTTAGAACTGACTAATATAAGAACTGACTATGAATAGTGGCCTAAGTCTTTTAATAGACATTCAATTTTAAAAATTCCATACTGTTTCTTCATGCAAATTACTAGTTTGTGGACTACTATTTTGTAAGTACAGATTACACGGCTATTGTATGAAGCAAATGTTATGACAGCTCTGGAACGCCTTATTGGACTAATTGTAAGAAATGAAGATCTCAATTTCGAAATTTTTTGTCGTTCTCGGCATTGACTCCACCTCACAGACGTGTATTAATGCGTATAGTTTAATCCTGGAAAAGGATATTCAAACAAGTAAGAGAGGAAAAAAGTAATTGTTATACATTAAATGTCGATACGTGGTCAAAATTTAAAAATAATAATAAAGTCAAAAGGCATACACCACGAGCGCTCGATGTCGTCAGCGAGACCTCTTTCGAAATCAATACAATCACATTCAATTAATAAGTGAATAAATTAATATAAATATAGGTTTCGACCTACTAATTGGGTCATCATCAGTATATAGCTAGCGCAGATTAACATAAATTTAAAAATTAAGTTTCATCCTCTGTAATATCCGTGTGCGTCAAAATTTCAATTTTACACCATTCCGTTGTGTTTTTTTCCAATATAATTTTCATGTTCCACAATGATATACTAGTCCACAAAATTTCCAGATTCTATAATTCGTACTAGTTAGACTCAATTATTTTAAATTATCTTTTCTATCAATATAATACCTGTGTTCTTGTAGATTTGTGAATGTTTATTAGCAGCAGTGGATGACATATTATCGCAGAATTTCTTTGTGTATTACCGCTTCTCATCATGATATACTGCCTTAAATTAACTATTTTGTAAGGGAGAGGATAAAGTTGATGTTAAGGAGGGGGAAGGTATGTTCCGTAAAGGAAAGTAGATTTCTGGTAATTTTTCGATGTCGCTTTGTTTATTCATACTATTTATTTGTTTTTTAATATGAATCATTTCCGACGTCATCCTTTTTTGGAAATACGGTTCTATATCCAGTATTTGAATGTTCTCCCAATTTATTTTATGATTTTTATCAATTTGATGTTGAGATAATACTGTGAGTGCATCATTGGATCTTTTTATATTGGATTTGTGTTCTTTGATTCTTGTTTTAGCTTTTCTTTTAGTTTGTCCAACATAAGAGGCGTTGCAATCCTGGCAGCATATTTTATAAACAATATCGCATTGATCCATTCTATCCAGTTTATCTTTCCCTGATTTTATAAATCTATTTAGCGTATTTATCGGTTTGTATGAAATTTTAAAGTTATTTTTTGAAGCTATATTGCCAAATTTATCAGAATTTTTATTTATAAATGGAATTGTGAAATATTTTTTCTTATTGAGTTCATTCAATTCATTATTGTTGTTGAAATTATTTTTATGTACATCTTTTCTAATAGATAATTTTTTTATTCGATTATTAATTGTGGAAAATATTATGCCAACTTGCTATCATCAAATTTATAATTCATGTGAGAGCAATATTTCACGTATAATGAGGAAGCACTTTGTCTTTAGTTTGTTGACATCTACTGCAGCAACATGACAATATTTTCATTTGGCTATCTGAGTTGTTACTTACATAAATAAAAAATCTTGATAGAGTTGCTATTTTATAACAGAATTACAGAAAATATAAGTTAAATAGCCTAAGTCTTGATCATTTGTCATGATTAGAATATTATTAAAATTAAATTAATGGGTTAAAGTTTGCTTTACATTTTTGTTTATAGGTTAAATAAATAAAAGTTTTAAAAATGCTCTAGTTTCCTAAATCACATTACAATCTAATCTTCTAAATTACACGTTGCATAATATTTTTATATTTCTTACATTTTTATTCCGTTTACTATTATGTAAAAATGTACATTAGATAACCTACGAAGTGTTTATTTTGTTTCACATAGAAATTTTTTAAATTACTTCTTAAAATTATGTATTTCAGAAATTATATATATTCTTAAGTTTTTTTTTTTTTAAAAGCATAATAAAATACAATTTTTTTCCTTTTCTTATGTAAAATTTTTAAATTTTTTTTAAATCCTCATTTTAAACGTTATAATAACGCAAAAAAATTATAAAGAATTATATGAGAAAGGGAAAAGAGTGCAGTTTATTATGCTGTAAAAGACTTAAGAATATTCTTCATAATTTTTGAGTTATGAGATTTTAAGTGAAAAGTGGTGCAATTTCGACAACCTTATCCTATGTGTATATATATATATATATATATATGTATACATATATGGCAGTTCTGAATTTTACCTCATTTCTCAAGGAACTTTTTATATAAATATTAAACATATACATATGTTAATGATTATAATTACAAAAACTTTTTAACTAATTATAAATAATTATTTAAAATATAAGATGTTAATTTTATGATAATCCCTACCCAGACAACAAAAAGCGTCTAAAATCGGATCGTAAGTGTCATAAGATGTTTTTTACGTCTAAAAGACGACTAAAGACGTCTTATGTCACAATTTTAGACTTTGTGTTGTTTGGGTAAATAAATTGGAATTTAATACAAAATTAATATAATTAACTGTGCATGATTAATACATTCTTTGTCAAAAATTATATTATTTTAAAATTATATTATTGTAAAACTTATGTATTTATGAAAATAAAAACTTTTTATTAGATTATAATATAATCTTTCTAAATCGTTTATTATTGCCTATAATCTTTTTAATATGAATCATATATAGATCGATAAAGGAGCATAAAAGTCTCCGCAAGGTAATAATGCAAAATTGTAAGATTAAACGAACTTACCAAGTGAAGTTCGATCTGAATTATGCTTTGGGTCACGTCCGGATGGACAGTGCATAGTTAATCCATTCGGACGAGACTATGGCATAATTATGTATTAAATCATTTTACATGTGTACATTGATAGACATTTCGACCATGTATCTGGTCATCTTCATATATTAATTATTTATTAATATGTATAATAAATCCTCAGGTGCCTTGTCAGTAATTTCGAGTCTTAGTTTGGAAACGAATCACAGTTTTGATTGGGATGATGTAAGTATTTTGGATTTGGAATCTTTTTATTATAGATGATTGATTTCGGAAATGATTTTTATAAAAAGACAGAAAAACAGACTTAATAAGTAAAGCGACTGAGAAGCTGCCAGACATATATTTTCCCTTTTTTTGTCAACTTCTCTCTCTTTTACCAATCTCTTCCTTTCCACTCACCAGTTCCTTACTTTATTTGGATTACATTATGTTTATGTTTTCTCTACTTGTTACATTGCCGATAAATGTTTTCATGAGATCCTATCAACATTTTAATATACAAAACTTGGAATATATCCTTGGCGTTTCCATTGACTCACAAGTATTATTAAAATAATTTTGTTTAACAATCTTATTAATTATAAATTTTAGTTTACTTTTTATAGTGTTTTGTATTCATTTTAATGTTAAATTTTTTATCTCTTATTTTCATCTCTTATTTATCATATTTAAAGAACGACTAACATATAATATAGATTT
Organism: Mycetomoellerius zeteki; assembly: GCF_001594055.1. NCBI lineage: Eukaryota > Metazoa > Arthropoda > Insecta > Hymenoptera > Formicidae > Mycetomoellerius > Mycetomoellerius zeteki. The sequence continues at coordinate 845,873 of NW_017257208.1, forward strand.
ATATATCGCGACAATGTTATAGAAACTAGGACTCCTGTAAAGATCTGAGATATCAGGGATGATTTCAAAAATTAAATAATGAATGTTTGCATTAAACGACGCAGTATTAAAGGGACAAAGAAAAATAAAACTTAAACTAATTATCGACAAAGAATCCTTTCTAGACAGACATACGATATAACAATTTGTATTAAATTTGTTAATTGTAGACGATTAGTAACAACGTAATATATATTATAAGTAGCGTTGAATATCTGTTTAATTTTGGTACTGAAAATGACCAAGTACGTGGTCGAAATATCTATCGATATATACATGTAAAGTGATTTAATATATAATTGCATTGTTACTTTGCGGAGGCTTTTATGCTCCTTTATCGATCTATTTTGACTTTGTTTCGGAAGCCGTTATTTGAAGATAAATCATATAATTTTGAATTTCAACGAAACAATGAAGCAGTATTATTTATTACGGATTCAAATTTTACTTCAACTTGTTAATTTATTTTATATTATTTTATATTATTTTCATGTTTTAAAATTATTGCTATGTATTTTCCAGATAATTGGCGACACTCTTTTTACCTACTCTAACAAAATATAGCGTTAATAGCGCGCTCCAGCGCTCGAGCACAGTCTGTAACTATCGATGTGACTTCAAGTACAATATAATTACACTTTATACGTAAACAGTTATTGCTATCATTATGCACGAAATAATACCAAACAATTCTCATGATGACACGTGTGATATTAAGTGCAAAGAAGAAATTATTACGAAAAGAGGAGCACAAAAAACGGATATCATATGGTTTACGGTCTTTTACTTATTGATGATGCACATCATTGGACTTTACGGTTTAATCACGTTCAACTACTTTGAAAATTTAAGGACGACTTTGTGGTGTAAGTTTATGTAAAAATTATTCAGAAATTTGAATTTTATATTGTAATTTTTTGTTGTAAACTAAATAGTTAATAAGAGTAGAGCAAGGCTCCTTTTGCAATAAATGTTTCTAAATAAAATACATTGAACATTTGAAGGTCATGCTTGTGCTTTGAAAAAGTAATCATGATTGTGTAATGTAATTTAAAACACGTCAAACAGATATATTTTCTGCCAAAAATCACATAATGTTAAAGTTAAGATTGGCAAAATAGCTATGCTCTTTATAATTATATCAGTTATAATTATTATAATTAATGTTATATTATTACATATGAACTGACATTTTTTTATATTTTCAGTACTAACCATATATAACTTAGGATGCATCGGTACGACTGCTGGTGCTCACAGATTTTGGTCTCATCGATCGTACAGCGCTAATCTACCGCTCAGACTCATTCTTTTCGTTTGTTACTGTACAAGTGGAGGGGTAATAATCAAAAGAGTTTATTTATTATGCAATACTGAAATACAATTTATTACGAAAATTTAATTCAATAACACCATTTTTAATTTGCATTTCAAATAAAAGTCAATTCAACTATTATACATACAAAGCGCATTTTTTATTCGAATATTGAATTAAAGATATTACATAACGGAAAATTACTGGAAAATTACCGGAAAATTACCGGAAAATTACCGGAAAATTACTGGAAAATTATCGGAAAATTACCGGAAAATTACCGAAAAATTCATGCAGTTTTAATTTAGGGATCTCTCTATTTATAAGATTGACTATTTTCTAAAGACACATCCCGGCTTTAGAATAGATCAGACGATTGGCTTCAATGAGAACAGGCCTTAATGCTACATTTCTTTATATATATAGGTCTCTATTTTTAGTTGGGTACGGATTCATCGTGTACATCACAAATACGTCGATACAGATTTAGATCCTCACAATAGCCGACGCGGCTTTTTCTTTTGCCACATAGGTTGGATTCTAAGAAGACTCAGACCTGAAATCGTTCAAAAATTACGCGAGACTGATATGCGGGACGTTTTGGCAGACCCAATCATCGCTTTCCATAAAAAGTTAATTGAATATTTACATATAATTCGCGTTACATATTCATTTATATTCTATCAGCGCGATTTTCCAGTAAATAACATAATAAGTATTAATGCAGTTAATTTTTTGTTAGCAGATATGTTACGTTGGTGAACTTGATATTCTCCTATGTTTTGCCCACGTTGATACCAGTTTACTTCTGGGATGAGACTTGGAACAGATCCTTCATTTCACAAGTAGCTCGAGTGTTACTGGTGTTACATGCAAGCTTTTCCATAAACAGTTTCGCTCACATGTGGGGTGCCAAGCCGTATAACAAGTGAGTTCTTTTAGATGGATTTACGGCAATATATTCAATATCACTGATGCATGTTTAGGGCACGAGAACGATTTTTCTGACAGATTATTAAGTGTGAAATCGATTATTGTATTCGCGAAGTTTTTTTAAACAAATGCTCAAAATTGTAAAATATTTTTCAATTGATCCAAGACACGATATTTAATAGATAAAATCTAACAGGAAAGAAATGTTATATATATATATAGACATATTTTATATATAATTATATATGAATAATTTTTTCCCGAGTATTCCCGTTTATTATCATAGTTTTGTCCTGATTTTTAGAAATATACGACCAACAGAGAATATGAGTGTAAGTGTAATTTGTAGTGGCGAAGGATTCCATAATTATCATCATACATTTCCTTGGGACTATCGTGCGTCCGAGTTCAATTGGTATATTTTCAATCACTCGTCGTTTTTCATCGACATGTTCGCGAAGATCGGATGGGCCTATAACCTCAAGAAACCGTCGCCCGAGCTTGTAAAACGAGTTGCTACCGATAAGGGCGATGGCTCCCGTGCCAATTGGGACGAAATTCCAATGTGCGATTGAAGTGCCAAAGATTAATCAGCGAACGCAAAAAAATGCAACACACACACATACAGGTAGAATAAATTTAATTCATTAAATTACAATCTTACTTCATTGTTAGCAAAAACTTGTTTTTACACTTTCACACTTGCGAGATTAGTAAAATATATTTAAAAACATATGAAGTATAAACTAGGAAAAACGATGTAATTTGCAAAACGTATAAATAATAAATTAAAATATTATATATGAAGAGAATATTAACAATCATAATGAGAAGCGTAAGCTTCTCGAAAAATCAGCTTCTTTTCGAAAAATTAATTAAAACGAATTAAAAACAACATTACTAAATTGAAGTTAAATTGAATTTTGGTAATAAGCTGTATTTTAACTTTTAACGAGATTTTAGGTAATAATTGATGTATCTGTTAAAGTTTTTAAATTGGAATTTAAAGTATTGTTACGAAAGTAAATATATAATATCGAAAATTCCTATAAGTCATAGCTGTTATATATTTTTAAAGATTTTATTGCAATCAAGATTATTACGTGTAAAACATTTTGCAAACAATTATAAGATTAATAAAATATCTAAAAAATTATATAAATATTTGCAATGTGTTAAATTAATTTAGTGTTCACGCTTGTTATAAGCGTCCTGCGACGACACCCAGCGGTGATAGTGACGTGGAATCGATTTTATCAATCCTAATACACATAAGTCGAATATGCGGCGCTCACCATTACTCCGATTTCCACCGGAATAAAATTGGAGCACGCGTTAATCTGCTACGGTATTTCGTGCATTTTTTCTCCGTGAACAGATAATTGTTGACGACGCAAAGACCATCGATTATATTTGACTTTTGGATTTTGATTATATTATATAATAAGTTTGCACGCCTTGTATCAATGTCAACGTAAGAGTAAACACTTTTTATTTCGATTGACTACATCCTATAAAACAGAAACAAAAGGAAGCGGCGCAGAATAGAAAAGCAAATTATTATAATTTGTATATTATATAATAGACAAATTAAAAAAATATATTTACGTATATGTTATACACAACAATAAGTTTCTAAATAACTTTGCTATTTTTTTTAAATATACTTGATAATTTAATGTATTACATCACTGCATAATAGCAACAATTCACATTTGTTAATTAACGTTCGCTGAAACTAAAAATTATTATGTAAATATATAAAAGTTATGGAAATATATAAATTATTATACATGCATACATAAAATTATATTGGTCTTTCTGTAATGGCATTTTTGAAGGACATATGCATTATATTACAGGGTGTTACAGATACATACTAGACAGTACGACGAGTTACGCGGCAAACTTTGCAGCGGCAGGCGCGGTTCAGTAGAAAATGACGGTGACTTTATATTATAAAGTTTATATTACAAAATGGCATTAATTTATTGGTCAATTCAAAGGAGCTTTGATTTAAAACGTAACTTAATTTATTAATTATAACAAAGTTTTATTATTTATATTATAAAGTTTATGTTATAAAGTCACCGTCATTACCTATACTGAAACGCGCCAGCCCCTGCAAAGTTTGCCGCAACCCGTAGTACTGCCTAGTATGTATCTGCAACACTTTGTACATATAAATGCGAAAAAATTATATTGTGATAAAAGCATCGTGAGTACCATAGTCGTTTTAGAAAAATTAATAATTTCAAAAATTGCCTTCTTTTACACATAAGAATATAACATATAAACACCGTGCAAAGAATCCTTAGTGACCACTTGATCATTGCATGTGTATATATATATATATAATATATATATATATAATACCGTATTTGAATCATTTTTATATTTTCCTGCTAAGGTATATTTATCCATGAATTTTTGTTTTTTTTTTATTAAAGTTTATTTTTTTAATAAATAAGAAAATAATAATTAAGAGAAGAGATTAATAATTAAGAGAATGCTGTTTTCAATTTTTATTACGCACTATTGTCCAGACATTATTTTTGTTTCAATTATTACAGTCAAGAAATAAATATTTTTGCTTTAGTAAATAATAAAAAAAAATTATATAACATTTTCTACATATACACTAACACTTTTAATTCTTTTTTGCAAATTTTTATGACAATTTTTATTATATATTTAAGGTTTAAAATTTTATATTCTAATTTTTTGAAAATCATCAATCTATCGCAATAAAAAAAAGCTTAAGTCTTCTTGAAACAATATTTATTTTTTGTGACAAAATTCTCAATAAAATATAATTTATAGTGTTACATACTGTATAATGCATTTAAAAAATATTTAAAAATCATATATATATGTACGTATAATATATAAAACTAAAATGTACAAATACATAAAAATATATGGTATATAAAATTATAAACAGTATACCATTTTTACGCGAATAGATAGAAGCAAATTATAAAAGTTGTCTTTGAATAAATTTACGTAAATGTTCGATAAAATTGCTATATGAGGGATACCTAACATATTATTCTCAAGGTACAAGTTTTATTATACAAGTTTTACAAAAATTCGTTATAATTGCTAATTATATAAATATATCATATAAATTAAGTAAAATTAAGCAAAGATTTTGATTGAAAATTGCGTTACATCTAATTGTGCGGTAGATCTTAATTTATTAATTGTATCTTTTGGTTTAAAAAGTTTATTTATACCTTATATAACATTCATAATAATCTAGATCAGAGACAAAAGAATATATAAAAGAAGTTCTGACAGTCGATACAGATTTGATGAGAATTAATGACAACGACGATATTAGTAAAAAATCCAAAATGATAAAACCAAGTGTTTTCAAAGTTAAAACTGACATAATATGATTTATTGCTCTCCAAGTCTTTCTATTGTACGCTATTGGCATTTATGATTTACTTTTAACTACGAGGAAATTTCATGATTACAATATGGAGTGAGGATTTTTACGCTTTTGTGTATAGGGAAATTTAAAGAAGAGATGTTCAAAATTTTTCGAAATTTTTCTCATTCAAATAAAATCAAATTTTCAATTTAATCCAAATCAGTTAAAATTAATGATTCTTTCCAATCACATCTTTTTTGTATTGCGAAAAATTAATGAAATTACTAAGTTTAAATTGCTAAAGGTAATTAATTTGATATTAAATTATTTTATCTATAATATAATCATTTTATTTTTCATATATAGGGGAGACTGGGGACAAAAGTAACATTTTAACTTTGAAGTGTTATAACAGTTAAAATATGATACTTACATTACAAAAATATGTATCTTTAAATATAGAATTTTAGATACAAAATTTTCTTTGGTTTAATTATTTTATGTAACTAGAAAAAAAGTTATGTTTGTTTAAAGACTATGAGGAATTTTGTTACAACTGTCCCAACCCCCAGGGACGATAATAACGATTATAACAGTAGAGGGAATAATTGTACCACATTTGCCAAAGGTACGTAACACAACAACATAAGTTATATTCTTTCTTGCAGCTGCACAAATGGATATCTCGTCCTTCATAACTTCTTTAAATGTCTTTGTTTGTATAAAGACACTTCTTTTATATAGTTTTTCTCTTATCTGTTTTGTGTTTTCTTGTTAATGAGATTCTATGAAGAAAAATACAAATAATGTTGTACAAAATAATACTAAAATAAAATCAAGTAAGTTTGGGGATAATTGTAATGTTATAACTGACCCCAGGCATTTTGATGTTACTATTGTCTCCTAATGATATTTTATGATTTATAGTAAATTTTTAAAATAAAAACCTAGATAAAAATCAACCCAAATGTACAAACCATCAACGCAGATAATCATTAAAACATATTATAATAATACACTATACTTTCATTAAAAAGAAAAAAAGATATTGTAGATTTTATGCATGTAATCAAACTTACTTGATGCATGAAAAAAGTAATTTTTGCTCCTACACTCGCGCACGTTCGGCGAGAATCAGCATGTAACGAACGATTCAATGTCGATCTGTCTACAGAATTTTACCATGCAGCCGCATACGTATATCCATTATAGTTTAAGAAATATTAACGATGTTACTATTGTCCCGTGTTACTTTTGTCCCTG